>NW_026866794.1:0-189027 GCF_026571515.1 Ruditapes philippinarum
AATATCGCTTCTAGAGTTATAAACCTTGTAACATACGATGTGCTTGATGATCAGAATTTGAAACATATATTTAAAGTTTTAGTTGATACCTTAAGATTTTAAAAATGTTTATAGTACATGTACTAAATATTTTTCTGCGCAAAAACTTTAGACTGAAAACTGGACACTGAAGCCGACACCGGAGTAAGTAGAGGCAGCTCATCATATCCATATTAGTAGACCTAAACTTTGTTTTAAACACAGTAAAATCAAACGTTATATTTTTCCATCCTTTAAGATCGTTCAGCAGCATATTATTGTTGTGTTTGGGGTACTTTTAGTTTTTCTTTTATGGCATCCCCATCTCTAAATGTTTCTAGACTATGATTCAAAACAAGAAATTTTTGAAATTATCTAAATGTTATGATACCTATCGTGATTATTGCAATATATGTCAGGAGAATCAATCCCAAGTATGTATTTGTTTGTTTACCAATACTAGTATGTGCCATTTCATTGACTACGTGTAGTTAATTACAAATTTGATGCATTTGTTATGTTCTTTATGGCACGCATTCAATTCAATTTCCCCAAGTTGTACTATACTGTATATATCCAACAAGTTTGTTAAAGTATTTTGAAGAATTTGACGGTCATCAGGTGTACTGATGGAGCCATTAAATGTTGGTGAGTTGACCTGATCGCTTTGTGAATATTGTGCATTATCACATAAACCGCGGCACAGGAGTGTTCACATAACATGTCCCACTGCCTTTTCACCCGCGCTGTGTCCGCTCGAGGTTTTTTGAGTGTGTCGGGCCGCGTCCTGTGAACTTGCCTTTTGCCTTGTTGATCTTTATTCTTGTTTTTTTTATAAAGCCATTTAATAAAAAACCGATATTAAACTAGACGATTTTACATTGTTAAAATAACACTTTCACGTCACGTTATTTGCGCTATAAAACATAGCGTAAAAGCGCGCTTATGTAAGCGTTAACACTATAGGCGCGTCAAAGAAAAATGAAAACTCTTGTTAACAGTTTACCGTTCTTATTTTATATACACAAAATGTTATGTGATAAATAGAATATTTTATTTATTTTTACCCATGAAATATGGTACGTGCTTATATCAGTCAAATATATTTCATATTTTTTAAAAATAAATATGAAATATAAATATGAAAGTGGGCGGAGTCAAAAACTCATATTTATTTTAAGGACGACTTCTTTCGCCATTTTGTTTTAAAAAATCTGAAAAAAATACAAACAACTTTTTGTTGAATTTTGTTTTTAAAACTATATACAATTTGTAGAATGATAGAAAATGGTCTAACTAAGAGAAAATAAATCCGCAACACCAATATCTTTAAAGAGTTGTTTCAGTGACGTAACAATGTTAGCGCTAAATATCGCGTGCAATACAAGACAATAATTATATTACTAGCGTGCTGTACAGTTGAAGTTGCCGTAACAAGCAAGGGGTTTCGAAACCATTTTTCTTTAATGATGAAATTAAATAAAAAGGTTTTATTTTTTTGTTTTTTCGAGAAATATGGTATATATTATTCACTCACATGATAAAATGCCACATATTTTCATATTTCACTGAAATGAAAAAAATATCCTCTTAATATTTGTGTAGATTCAATACTAAATTTATTGAACTCGTTGAATAAAACAATATTATGCTCGCCAGAGGCTCGCATAATATGATTTTATTCAACTCGTTAGTTTAGTATTAAACCTACACTCATTCAATATCCTCTATTGGTCATTGGTAAAATTAGGTTTGTAGCCATAATTAGGGCTTTTGAATAGTTCTTAAAAGCATCGAAAACTTCCGGCAAAAACAAACCAGCATGTTACAGAATTTATTAAATATTTTGTATTGCATTTTAATCAGATTTACTTTTAGGAATTATAGAAGTGTTTTATATCATGAAGTTGCATACAATAAGTATATTTTAAAACAATGTTTTATATCTTTTGATGGAGTTTATGGGGATGACGTCTCATTAGTAATTAGTTTTCGCGATGATACTGTGAAAAAATGTGTAGGACATATATGTGGATTTTCAATTGAATGCCTTGTTTAGGTAGTAATGCTGCATGTGCTAAAATTCTTATACTGATTTCGATTACTTCGGGACATAGGTTGAAGTTTGGTACTGTACAGTATAGGGCTCAGTTAGTCCAATAGATAAGACGTTACAGGCTTGTTATAGTTTTATGTTGGTCAAGCCTGACGTCTAATAGTTATTGCTCAAAACGCGTAGCATTTTGAAAATTAAAAAAAATGTCTGTTGACTTGCCTTTCAAGCTTTATTCAAAAGCTTATCTTCTGTTCTTTCAAATGCATGGTCTATCATTAACAAAAACTTTCAAAACAATGTACTTATCAATTAAAAAAATAAAATATACATATCAGTCTATTTCGCTCATCGGCCATACTGTTTAAGTAAAGTGTTTTACAGATTGATTCCAATTTTTTGAACGGAAAAATATATTCGAACACACTGACGGTGCATGGGCAATTATTTCGTTGAAAAAATATTCCGTTAGAAACTTCTGGACTCATTTAAACGCTTGCATTTGAATTAGCCAATCAGATTTCGCGCACTGTATGGCGGCCATTTGTATATTGGCCTGTACAAGGAATTTAATTAAATGAGAGGATTTAATCATGACTTTTCGGATGTTGACAGTTTTTTTCAATTATTTTGTTAAAAGGTTATTTATTTTTTAGTTTTGTTCATAAATAGGTCAAATTAATGTGAATACACGCTGTTTTAATTTTTAAAATTCATTAGATCTAAATCGATGTCTAATGTCAATTTTTTTTGCTACACGATTTTGCGAAGATCTGTTAAGACCTAACTTAACATGGAAAATGAAAATTGTAAAATATCAGATTAATGAATGATAAATATGAAATTTGGTTACGTATAGGTCTTAATAATTAGGACTAAGGCTCAGTGATGAAAGTCTTAGGCGTAGATACTTTTCAAGTTTTTGTGTTCTTTTATTGTTGCAGTGCAGTTCAAAATATTAAACAACTGAGAACATGAAAATTTGAATTGTATTTTCTATGATATTTTCTTTACTACAATTATTTTCCTCTGATGTAATTTGACTTTTTACCAACTAAAAAAGTCCTAGAAGCCACACCTCGCTTGCAGTGGCTTCTTCTTCTCTTTAGAAATTTAGTAAAAAAAAATTATTAAAATGGAATCTGTGTGGGAGCACAGTCCCCCACCAAAGTGGATTTTAAAATCGGGGCTTGGAATTTGCCTTTTTTTTTATGTTGGAGAACCCATCCCCGTTGTTTTTGGGGGGACGTTTGTTTTCTTCCATTTCCCAAACTGCATGCCCCCTAAAAAAATGCAAAAAATGATTTTAAAGTTCCCAAATTTTCCCAAAAAAAGCCTGGATTTTTTGCCCTTTAGCAAAAACAAATTTGGTTTTAAAAACCCTTTAAAAAACTAAAGGGATTTTAAAAGGCTTTTTTATTTCAGTTTTTTGGGTTTATGAAATTTTAGTTCTCCAAATTTTCCTGGGGGGTATAAAAAGAAAAGGGGGAAGTATTTTTTTCACCAGATGGCAGCTTGTGCTTGCCCCCGTTTGGGAAAAAAAGGGCCCCTGTTTTCGATTGAAAAAGTAAAGGGTTACTTAAGAAAATTGTAAACTTTGAGTTCATTTTTAACACTATATATTTTCAGGACTGCCAATGAAAATCTTTCACATTAGGCTTTTAACTAATAGGTCCCTTGTATCGATGCTTTCATTGATCTCAAGCTGAAGAAATGTTATTAACTTCTTTGTACTGTTTTGCTATACAGTATTTTTATGAACTACTTAAAACAACAGACTTTCGCCTACATGTAAATGATTTTCAAATCGGCAACTATATATAAACATATTAATAAAAAAACAACAAAGGAAAATAAAATGTGCAAATTTCTAACAGCTATCTCTGAGTGAAAAACATGATGTAAGTAAGTGTGAATTGAGTAACAGATATATATTTTTCTGCCTAGGAAGTTTTTTTTCATTTTTTGATGCACATTTCTCATTTTACCTGTATAATATTTAATAGAAATTAATGTTAGGATTTTCATCAATCTAATACAGTATTTGGAGTAATTTGTCTTATTTCTATTAATATATCACATAAACCTATTGCATGATATGTACTGGTACATGTGTGTTGTCAAATTTTGAATTGATTATAGTGATTTTTTTATCCCGACAGTAACAAATCAGAGACGTTGCCAATAGAGGCTCCTATGAACATAACCTGTATAGCATTATCTCCTGATGGCTACACTTTTATAGCTGTAAATGATGGTAAACTTGTGCAATACTTTCTTTTTTTGACATGTACACTTCATGCTTTGTGAATACAAGTAATCAAATACTCTAGTTTTATTGATTCATTTCTCATATAAAAAAAATATTGTAATGGTATGGGCGAGTGGTTAACCCTTTGAACGACAAATCTAAGGATAGCTATCCTCATGGGTTCAAACCCTGTCAGAGGTGAGCTGATGTTTCCTGGAGCAAGAAAATTTACACTCGTTGCTCAATACTGGTTGGTTCGAGATTGTGTCTATATGATCCTATCCTACGTGATCGAAAATAAATTCTGTATGAACATAAAAATAGCTGAATTTTTCTGAAAGGCTAAGATTTTTCTGTAAATGAAGCAAAAGGAGCACATTTCCATTGGTAGTTGTCTTTTTGCAAAAATTTTGACAAGGGACTGTGCATACAAATTAACTCAAATAACAACACATACTATTTTCAAAGAAAAAAATCTCAGTTGTTGTGCATAGTATCCTTTATACAGTGTTGCTTCAAAACTGAGAATAGGCGAGCAGGCTATCATACCGAATATTCTTGTTATTATAGTTGTGAATAGTGAATTGTTGTAAATAACCATTACTTTGTGTATTTCAGATGGTGAAGCTCTGTTGTGCAGTTTAATCAGCAAGACGATTCTACACAGATACCATTTCCACAGAAAAGTACATTCTATCAAGTTTAGTCCAGATGGGAGGTATGTAAACTTTATACAAGAATAAATTACTACAATATTAAAGGAACTCCACTGAGGTCCGAATGCCTAAAAACATAAAATTTTGAAAATCTTACAAAAATCAAGCGAAGCACTTGAAATGGAAAACTCTGCTAAGAATAACGAAGAAATATACTCAGAATTAAAATTAAAATCAATATGAGTGCGATTCTTACCAGGATTTGAGTGATTTTGGGGTTGTTTTGCAGAATAAAAATGATTATTCTGGAAAAAACAAGTTGAGGGAATGATAAGAAAATTTGCACAAGTTATTGGTCCAGATCTTCATCAATTGGCACACAAGTCCAGGAAAAATGTTTCAAGTCCTGTCTTGTCAAAAAACAGCAGTGGAGTCCCTTTAAAAAAGATGAGTACCTGTATCAAAGGACTGACACAATTAAATTTTAACTTGACAGATCTACTCATATGTATGAAGACTTGGTATTTTTGTAAGTCATGTATAGAATTTCCTTCAAAATGATACCATATGGTGTCCTTTGTATACATTTTTAATTAAATTTGAAAAAGTTATTTATTTATCAAACTGTTTTGTTAGGGATTATACAATGGTGCCTGTTCTTGGCTGAAACAATACACAAAGTTGCAACAGATATCTTTCTCCACTAGTAAAGCTTGTTTACAAAAAGTGTACATGTATGTCCATATGAACATAACAGTGCCAGTATGTTTTAAAAAGTCTAAGAACTCTATAAAAAAAATCTTTTAAAAAGATTAGGCAAAAAATATAACCCATGTAAGAAATAACAGATGAGTTAACATATTAGAAAATGGTGAAAAACCAAAAATATTGGTACATATACCTTTGTAATGATATATTTATAGTACAAATTTCTCTAGGTGGCCATTTAATTCTTCTTTTCAGTAAATTTGCAGTTACTCGTGAGAATAAGGTCGTCGTTTTTCATGCACCGGGAAAGACAAGAGAATATAACCCATTTGTTCTGTACAAGACTTTCTTTGGACCCTATGATGAAACAACTTGCCTTGACTGGACAGATGACTCAAGGTAACATTTCGTTTGTCAATCTAGTAGTACTTTTGTTGACATTACAGGGATTTTTTTGCTTGTTTAATGACAGATATTTGGTCATATTCCTAATTGAAAATAGTATATTATTTTCCCAATTCACAGGGAAAAAAATTCCCTATTGAAAGTTACAAAAGAAAAATAATGAATAAAAAATCTACTTTTCACTGTTATAGTACTTAAATGTTTGAAGACACCATCTTAGACAGAGATTGTTTGCATTCATTTAATCACAGCAAATTTTCAGTCATACAGTTTTTCCCAATTTTTAACAAAACATTGCTAAAAATCCTAATTCCATGGGTATGGGTCATGTTCCCAAAATCCTGAGGAAAAGAACCCCACGTTATCTCCTGAGTGAAAACTTCTGGTACTGAAAAAGTTTCTAAACACATTTATCAAAAATATTTTACACATATTAAGTCAAACCTTGGACTTAATTTTAGTGATTATTTTTTCAAGATGACCTTTTATACATGTGATGTTTGTATGAAGAGATATGAACCTCCACTGTTAATGATATTTTTGCCTATTTTAATTTTATCACACTCCTCTGACCTATTGTTTAAGCATTTCTTATTTTGATAGATCTTTCCTGTCTGTTAAAAAATTTTACTTAACTGCCCACTTAGCTCAATAGAGAAAACATCGGATTTGTAAACTAGGGGATGCTGGTTGTATATACTCAGGTGGGGCAAAATTTCTCTGTATATACCCATGGGGGGAGGGGGGCCAAGGGTGGAAGGGGGGCCAAGGGTGTTGGGGAGGGGGTGCAAAATTTCTCTGTGACAGTTGATCTCGCCTATTAAGTCCAATGGTTATTTATCCTTGTTCTCTGATTCGGAAAGAATTTGGGTTTAGTACTCCATCACTTGCTGTAAAAATGGTAATTTCTCACTAGTTATCCAGAGAAAGCTGTTGCCAAGATATTACATACTAAACTGTATGAAAATTGGCATTAAAACCAAACAAATAAACAAGCATAAGAATTTACCTCACTATTATTTGTGTGTAGTATTTCGTATATGAGACTAGATTTTATGCTATTTTAGACGGATAATACTAGAGTAACAATATATGTGTATGCTAAAAAAATGTGGCATGTTTGTAAAACATTAAAATCTTTTGAATATAATCAGTAACTTGCTTGAATGTCATTTTGGTACTTTATTTTTCAGAGTTTTTCTGTGTGGGGTCAAAAGACATGAACACAAGAGTGTATGGGGCACAACATTTTACGAAATCTGATCGTCTATTCCATCGGAGGACATAATGACGAAATAGTTGGAGCTTACTTTGAGAAAGATTCTCTCGATGTATCCTTTACCAATGTAATGTTCTGGGAAATGTAAATGTTACCAAGTTTTCCTTGTGTAAAATCTTATCAATATTTTCTGTATTGCAAAATTTATCATAAAATGTCTGTGAAATCTTACCAAGAATTTCTGTTAAAGGGGCCCTTCCCTTTAATATGTGTAAACATTTACATAGTCTTTCGGCAAAAGGGGAAGAAAAAACTTTAGTAAAATTTAAATTTGATTTTAGGGAGATTGGTGATTTAACTGAATTTTCTTGTGAAACAAAGTTGTAGGAGGTGATTTGGCAGAAATTTTACCAATAATTTCAGTAAAATCTTACCAAGACACCTGTAAACTGCCCCAGCTACTTGTATAAAAGGAAAAAGGCACAGAGTAGGTCATTTTCACTGTTAACATTTAGCTGGTAAATCATACCAAATTTGTATAATTTATTTCTGTGACGTTTCCTTAACATAGGCATAGTTATATACGATAAGTGCTAATGGTAGATTGAACATATGGGAATGTGATACTGACTTATCAGGACTGAAACCTTATGAGGCACCAAAGGGAAACCTGCCTAAAATTGAGGTCAACTCAGATGATGAAGATGAGGGGCCATATGGGGAACCTAAAAATAAAAGTGAGCGAAATTATACTTCAATATGAGGAGCCAATGGTCATTGGTGGTGAATGAAGCTTTAAATGTAGATGACATAGTATTATTATTCAGTAAAAGTTTAGTCTGTGGCAAAACAGTTTCATTACATGGGTAAATTATTTGTTTTAGTTGCTTAAACCAGAAAAATTCCTTTCCAAAAGTATTCCAGAATATAAACTTTGTTGTAAACAAAGTTTTAAAGTATAGAAAATTGAATTTGAGTTATAAAACTATCCATTGCCATTCAGATAGCTGTTGTTTTTTCCCCAATGTAATTTGAGATACAGAACTATTCATTACCATAATTTAATTTTTTCTTGTTTGTTTTTTGTTGCAGGTAAAGAAGTGAAATTGAGCAAAGAGGAAGAAATGAAGCAAGTTGATAAAGTGATTTATAAGAAAACCGCCAGGTAATTCATGAAATATTAAAAATTGAATAAATTTTGGAGCTCTCAACAGCAACTTTTAAGTTTTTTGATCATGAATGATGTAATGCAGTTGTGTTGACAATGTGTTCCCATCTCAGGTATTGTTGTTGTTGTTGATGATGATGATGATGATGGTTGTGTTAGTGATGATGATACTGATGACTGATGATGATGGTAATGATGATGATAATGGTGCTGCTGCAAATGATGATGGTGTTGTTGATGGTGGTAGTTGTGGTAGTGATGACAATGATGTTGATAATGATTGTGATGATGATGATGTTGATAATGATTGTGATAATGATAATGATTATTTCGACATTGATAATGATAACATTAATGATGATGATGACTATAATAATGATTATTTCCCCATGATTTTATGCTATTTTGATTGATTTTATGTATCAGCCTCTTAGGTAAAATGGCGCTTTACTGAATTCAGAATACTCGGGGACATTTCTTTAATTAAGATAATTATATATTTTATGAATTAAAAGCAGTTATGTATATAGAAAATATAAATGTGATAACTGTCCAATGAAAATGGTTGTTACATACCTGCAGTATTATAATTCCTGAGATACACATTTTTTCTTCACAGGCATTCCTACAAAGAGGCACGAGGGGACAAGGCATCTCGAGGAACTGTTACTAGCTCAGCTTATCATAAATCAACACATATACTGGTGACCGGTTTTGATGATGGTGTCTTCTTCCTTCATGAAATGCCAGATTTTAACCTCATACATTCACTAAGGTACTGTTCATTGTTATATTGTTGTCAATTTAAAATGATAGCTTAGGGTGTCTGTGACTGATTAGTTCAAACCACCTGTCCCTCACCCCTGTTGGTTCAAATCCCACAAGGGCATTTGGAATCTTTCACATGATGAAGCTATGCAACTGGCTTACAGAATGGCTGTGGTTCTACTCAGTTGCTTATTTGTGCCTGAAATACTGTTGAAGGGGAACCTGAGGTCTTCCTCCACCAGTAAAGCTTGAAGGTTGCATATGACCATAACAGTGTTGGTGCAATGTCAAAACCAACCCCAAAATACGTTAAACTGATAAGTTAGATTTTTTACAAGGTTTCAGACGATTAAAATTTGAATCATTTAATTCTTTTTTTCAAGTCAGATGGAATAACTGATATTTACTGAGGTTTTGAAATGTAACATATAGATATTGAAATGATATAGGAAGAATTCAGAGCTAACTTCATTATACTGATTGGCAGTCTTGTATAAATATCAATATAAACCAATAACAAATTCCTTTAATTAGCATTTCAGACAAGACTATCGCAACAGTAGATTTCAACAAGATAGGTGACTGGATAGCATTTGGATGTTCGGGCCTCGGTCAACTTCTCGTGTGGGAATGGCAGAGTGAGACATACGTGTTGAAGCAGCAAGGGCATTATAATAACATGAATTGTGTTGTGTACTCACCAGACGGACAGAACCTGGCTACAGGAGGGGATGATGGGAAGGTAAGGGCTTTGTTCAGGGCAATGTGTGAAGGTTAGGGGTTTGATCAGGGCAATGTGGGAAGGTAAGAGGTTTGATCAGGGTAATGTGGGAAGGTAAAGGGTTTGATCAGGGTAATGTGGGAAGGTAAAGGGTTTGATCAGGGTAATGTGGGAAGGTTAAGAGGTTTGATTAGGGCAATGTGGGATGGTAAGGGGTTTGATCAGGGCAATGTGGGAAGGTAAAGGGTTTGATCAGGGTAATGTGGGAAGGTAAGGGGTTTGATCAGGGCTATGAGGGAAGGTAAGGGGTTTGAATCAGGGCAATGTTGAAAGGTAAGGGGTTTGATCAGGGTAATGTGGGAAGGTAAGGGTAATGTTGAAAGGTAAGGGGTTTGATCAGGGTAATGTGGGAAGGTAAGGGGTTTGATCAGGGCAATGTTTTGATCAGGGTTAATGTGGGAAGGTAAAGGGTTTGATCAGGGCAATGTGGAAGGTAAAGGGTTTGATCAGGGTAATGTGGGAAGGTAAGGGGTTTGATCAGGGCAATGTGGGAAGGTAAAGGGTTTGATCAGGGTAATGTGGGAAGGTAAAGGGTTTGATCAGGGCAATGTGGGAAGGTAAAGGGTTTGATCAGGGTAATGTGGGAAGGTAAGGGGTTTGATTAGGGCAATGTTGAAAGGTAAGGGGTTTGATCAGGGTAATGTGGGAAGGTAAGGGGTTTGATCAGGGCAATGTAGGAAGGTAAAGGGTTTGAGCAGGGTAATGTGGGAAGGTAAAGGGTTTGATCAGGGCAATGTGGGAAGGTAAAGGGTTTGATCAGGGTAATGTGGGAAGGTAAGGGGTTTGATCAGGGCAATGTGGGAAGGTAAAGGGTTTGATCAGGGCTATGAGGGAAGGTAAGGGGTTTGATTAGGGCAATGTTGAAAGGTAAGGGGTTTGATCAGGGTAATGTGGGAAGGTAAGGGGTTTGATCAGGGCAATGTGGGAAGGTAAAGGGTTTGATCAGGGCTATGAGGGAAGGTAAGGGGTTTGATCAGGGCTATGAGGGAAGGTAAAGGGTTTGATTAGGGCAATGTTGAAAGGTAAGGGGTTTGATCAGGGTAATGTGGGAAGGTAAGGGGTTTGATCAGGGCAATGTGGGAAGGTAAAGGGTTTGATCAGGGCTATGAGGGAAGGTAAGGGTTTGATCAGGGCAATGTTGAAAGGTAAGGGGTTTGAATCAGGGCTATGAGGGAAGGTAAGGGGTTTGATCAGGGTAATGTTGAAAGGTAAGGGGTTTGATCAGGGTAATGTGGGAAGGTAAAGGGTTTGATCAGGGTAATGTGGGAAGGTAAGGGTTTGATCAGGGCTATGAGGGAAGGTAAGGGTTTGATCAGGGCAATGTTGAAAGGTAAGGGGTTTGATCAGGGTAATGTGGGAAGGTAAGGGTTTTGATCAGGGTAATGTTGAAAGGTAAGGGGTTTGATCAGGGTAATGTGGGAAGGTAAGGGGTTTGATCAGGGTAATGTTGAAAGGTAAAGGGTTTGATCAGGGTAATGTGGGAAGGTAAAGGGTTTGATCAGGGTAATGTTGAAAGGTAAGGGGTTTTGATCAGGGTAATGTGGAAGGTAAGGGTTTGATCAGGGTAATGTTGAAAGTAAGGGGTTTGATCAGGGTAATGTGGGAAGGTAAGGGGTTTGATCAGGGTAATGTTGAAAGGTAAAGGGTTTGATCAGGGTAATGTGGGAAGGTAAAGGGTTTGATCAGGGTAATGTTGAAAGGTAAGGGGTTTGATCAGGGCAATGTTGAAAGGTAAGGGGTTTGATCAGGGTAATGTGGGAAGGTAAGGGTTTGATCAGGGTAATGTTGAAAGGTAAGGGGTTTGATCAGGGTAATGTGGGAAGGTAAGGGGTTTGATCAGGGTAATGTTGAAAGGTAAGGGGTTTGATCAGGGTAATGTGGGAAGGTAAAGGGTTTGATCAGGGTAATGTGACCTTTGTAGATTGAACAGATATCACACATCTTTGTCAATAATGATAGAATGAAAATGAAGAAATTTGTATGCAGTATTGAATATTGAGAAATAAAATAAGTTTTTGTTCATCAATATTGCAGTAAATTCAGATTCATCATATTCTAACATTAATATATGTAATGTTAAACCAGGTTATTTATTTATAAGTTCAGTGATTGAGATGGATTGGCTATTTATATAAAGTAATCTTTGAAGTTGTTAGGTATTAACTTTACCAATTCTCCATTTCTTGATCAATATGTAAAACACATGGTTTCATTTGTCATGGTCAACTTTTAATTTTCTAATTGAAGTAGCACAAGAAAGTAAAAAAATGCACCCTATTCATTTATTTTGCTCAAAAGTTTTTGCTGTAGAACGATTATAAACTGATGGCTATCTGTACTTCATTATGTCGAAATCCTATAATGTTTTGCTATGCAATAAATTATTTTATTCAAATGTACAAAGTTCAGTATGAAGAGAAGATATATGGTTTTAAGATGGTATCTATGTATAATTATAGGTGAAGGTATGGAACACTAGTAGTGGGTTCTGTTTTGTGACATTTACAGAACATCTCGGAGGTATAACAGGCGTGGTGTTCAATCAGAACGGACAGGTGGTGCTATCCTCATCACTAGACGGCACTGTGCGGGCATTTGATCTGAACAGGTATTCATGGTTTGAAAAAATTGCTTTCCTAGCTCTACTGCTTTTTCTAGCATGTGAGGAGGCCTCCAAATTTTGCTGGAAACAATACAGGGAGGGCGACCACCAAGGGCCTATCTTTCTAAGTAAAAGGAATGATTGCTAATGACATTGTTGTGTTTGTGTGACCCTAAACCGAACAACAACAGCGTTCTCTGATCTTGACTGTTATTTGTTTTTCTTCTCTGATCTTAACTGTTATTTGTTTTTCTTCTCTGATCTTAACTGTTATTTGTTTTTCTTCTCTGATCTTAACTGTTATTTGTTTTTCTTCTCTGATCTTAACTGTTATTTGTTTTTCTTCTCTGATCTTAACTGTTATTTGTTTTTCTTCTCTGATCTTGACTGTTATTTATTTTTCTTTTGCTCAAGTGGCAACAAGATGAAATTATTTCCAAAAGCTAGGTATTATTAATGTTCAAATTCATATATCTGCTGCAACTTATGAATTTTTTTTTGTGATTTAAACATTTGTCTATTAAACTTATATTTTTATCATGAAACAAAGAACATTTGGAGAATTTACTAAAAGTCTATTAAATATACAGAAAATTGCATGATTTAAAAAATTGTATATTGAAATCAAAATATGTTCAATGTGAAAATGTAAGATTTCATAAGCATCATATTTCAGGTACCGAAATTTCCGCACATTCACGTCGCCCCGCCCAGCACAATTTTCGTGTCTTACAATTGACCCTAGTGGAGATCTAGTGTGTGCCGGGGCTCAGGACACATTTGAAATATTTGTATGGTCAATGCAGACTGGACGGCTTCTAGAGGTTAGTTTTTTTTAAGTAATATAAATGCGAGTTTTGGTTTCACATCTCAAAATTCAAGGAGACATTTAGATGATTAGATAACAGACTCTGTATAGGCATGTCAAAGCTCTATTTCTTTTACTCATAGAAGGATTTTAAAATATTCATTACTGTATATCGAATTTAGTTTAGTTTGATTGTGTTGGAAGCAATAAGCTTATAGAAACGCTTTTGAATCGTTTCTAGAACCAACCAATACTGTGCAATGAGTGTATAGTTTGTAGCTCAAGGAAACAATGGGCGCACTGATCTTTATACTACTAGCCTGACGCGCTAACCACTCGGCTTTGCACAAGTGCTTTTTATAGCAACGTTTTGTGCTCAGTTACCTTACTTTTATCTAACCACTCGGCTTTGCACAAGTGCTTTTATAGCAACGTTTTGTGCTCAGTTACCTTACTCTTATCTCATCAGATGTCATGGTCACATTAACAGAAATATTTTATATTAAATTATTTGTATACACATGTTTATATTGAATTAATTTTTGGACATCACCTAGATGTATAGATATCTGATAACATCAATTAAATTTCACATCAATTTAAATATGACTTATATGGTACTGGCTGGTCATAGGTTGCGTTAAGCTGAAAATAGGCTCGCTTAATTGACTCTTTGCTTCTAAGATATGTTGAAATCAAATCTGTGCTGTTTCCCATTTCAGGTGTTAGCTGGTCATGAAGGGCCGGTAAGCAGTCTCAGTTTCAGCCCAACAGAGACATTGCTGGCGTCCGGCTCTTGGGATAAGTCAGTCAAGTTATGGGATATATTTGATAACAAAGGTGCTAAAGAGACATTGGAGGTTTCCTCAGACGGTATGTTCTGCTTTTATTTTCCTTTAAAGGATTTGTGTTATTGTCAGCTGTGTTAGAATAATGGGGAAAGAGGTGGGGTTGGACATTCAGACATGAGTTTAAGCTCTTGACACGGCTAATATGGCTGTTTGTTTGAAGACAATGAAAAATCTCTCTTCAAACTGAGTTTTCAAATATTTACTTGAACAATCAGTTTCGTTTATGATGAATATCTTAATATGTATTCCATGGCCTTTTTATACATTTTCATTGATAAACCTAGCTTACAGAACGTCAGTGGTTCTACTCAGGTGCCCGTTCGGCCCTGAAATATTGCATGGAAGGGCACCTGAGGTCTTCCTCCACCAGTAAAGCTGGAACGTCGCCAAATGACCTATACTGTGTCGGTGTGACGTAAAACCCAATCATAAACAAAACAAAAAACTAAGTGATAAACGAATAGACACAAAATAGTATCATTTAATAGGTCTAATATTGTATCAAGAGTAATGAAACAAGTGGAAAAAACTTGGTGCAGAATATACAGTAGAACTTCGGTAAGTCGAAGTTGAAGGGACTTGCGTAAAAACTTCGACACATCGGGACTTCGACTCATGAATCGCTCTCAATTCCATGACAAAATTTCGACCCGTGACTAGTCTATAACCGAACCTATTTCATGTTTTTCCATCGTTAATCTGATATTCACATTTTACAATGATAAATATAGCATGTTAAATAACGT
Source organism: Ruditapes philippinarum (assembly GCF_026571515.1). Classification (NCBI taxonomy): domain Eukaryota; kingdom Metazoa; phylum Mollusca; class Bivalvia; order Venerida; family Veneridae; genus Ruditapes; species Ruditapes philippinarum. Next base: position 15,035 of record NW_026866794.1, read on the forward strand.
TTTTCACGGCTAATTATTTGAACTACCCGTTGACGTATGCAAAAGAGTTACAAAAGGCATAACAATACGAAAGGGCGATAACTTAACCAACTTATAGTATATATTTTGCGTGTTATTCTCACGCGACACCGGGTCAAGGATGTAATCAAATGAAAGTAGTTCTTACTGTTTACTTTCAAATACCACTACGGCAATTAAAATAGTAACGATTAAAGCATTTTATCACACATTTTATCGCAAACAAAGGCTGTTTGAACACACGGCTATGTAATTAACACCTGTCACACAAGTTGATTGGAAATTGTCTTCGCAACCAGAGAAGGTGTGAGATCGACGGTGTAAAAATAATCGAACAACTTCGACTTATTTGTGGTAAATTGCACTAGATTTACTTAACACGGACCACGAAAAAACTTCGACACATCGAAAAATTCGACACATAAAATCTCGACTCATAAATAGGTTTTTATAAGGAATATATAGGGGGAAAAGTCGGGACTTTAATTTTTCTTCGACACATCGAGAAAATCGACTAATCGAAGTTCGACTCATAGAAGTTCTACTGTATAACATTTTGACCCTAGTATTGCTAAATTTTTCTTAAGTATTTATCCAATACCAAAGTGATCAGATAAATTTTTGGAACAGTACATATCATCTGGAAAAAAATGCATAAAAATTATCTTAAAAATTATTCCAGTATTAGCAGTGGCATTTCGTCCCGATGGAGGAGAGCTTGCTGTATCTACGTTGAATGCCCAGATCACCTTCTGGGAGCCCCATCAGGCTAAACAGGTGGGGTCCATTGAGGGGAGACATGATGTAGGATACTCAAGAAAGGAACAAGAGAAGATAACTGCTAAAAAATCCGCATTTGGAAAGTAAGAGTTACACACCTATTGCTAAATCCACCATTAGAATTTATAAATGGCTTTTTGTTCATAAAATGTATGGTCTTGATTCATTTTTTTTTTTGTTATAGAGAACTGGTCTAAAATGAGAGGAGTTCAGTCATTGGTCGATTTCAATACTGTGCTCAGAAGCAAAATAAGAAGAGCTTAGCAATTGGTTGTTTAAAAAAAAAAACAGTACTGAGAATCAAATAATCATATTTTACATCCATATCAACACACTGGTTTACAACTAAATTAAATTCTTCTTAAGGATTATCTTATGGGTGCATATTGATTCATTACTACCTTATTTCAGGGCATTTAATACTATATGTTACTCTGCTGATGGGAAATGTATATTAGCTGCTGGTAGGTCAAAGAATGTGTGTATATACTCAGTAGAGGACCAGTTGATCATCAAGAAATTTGAAATCACCTGCAACATGTCGTTTGATGGAATGGAGGTAAAATTTTCGTCTTTTGGTAAAATATTTGCAAATATAGTGATGAAAAACAATAATTCTTTGTTGCAGCAAGTTTTTAAAGAAAGTAAACATTGGTTATGAAAATTGTTTAGAAGCTCATTTCCATCTTGGATTATCTAGTATTCTAAATTATGAACCCTTTACTGGCTCAATTTATTTTCAAGACTTTGTCTACTTTTGGAACTGTTTATTATTAATTTTTGTGGGTAGCAAGGTGAAAATTGAAAGTTAGTCAGCTAACAGTATAGAGCCTGGTCAGACTGCACAGAATGTATAGTCTAACATGGATTGATACTTGTGGCAAAAGCTTATCACTTTTGATTCCAGCAGGGAAAAACAGTAATTCTATCCTAACATTGTATGAGTTTTTGGCTTGTCCTTTTTGGTTCCTCAGGGAAAACATTAATTCTATCCTGATATTGTAGGAGTTTTTGGCTTGTCCCTTTTGGTTCCTTAGGGAAAACATTAATTCTATCCTAACATTGTAGGAGTTTTTGGACAAGAGAAAGATGACAGAGTTTGGTAGTCTCTCCCTGGTAGATTCTGAAGAGGGCAAAGATTTAAGTTTACCTGGTAATACTTTTTTATAAACAAAAAAAAAAAGGACAAAATACTGTAGTCAAATGATTATTTGCGACTTATTTATATTCTTTCTATTTGGCGGTGGCAATCAAGGTGGCAAGGAAATAAGCTGGCACAACCAAATTGGTGAAAAAGTTTTCTTATATCTGGATGTTGATGATGTGCAGCGGGTTTATTTTAATTTTATTTCGTTAAAAATTATTTTTAGCTCGACTATTCGATAAGAATAAGTAGAGCTATTGCAGTCACCCGAGCGTCGGCGTAACCACTTCTGTTAAAGTTTTTGTAATAGTTCAAATATTTTCAAAGTCCATAGACATATGGCTTTGAAACTTTGCACACTTGTTCACCATCATGACCCCAACCTGTAGACAGGAGGAGGTAACTCTATCAAGCATTTTGACAGAATTATGCCCCTTTTTCGACTTAGAATTTACGTTAAAGTTTTTGTAATAGTTCAAATATTTTCAAAGACCATTGACATATGGCTTTGAAACTTTGCACACTTGTTCACCATCATGACCCCAACCTGTAAACAGGAGGAGGTAACTCTATCAAGCATTTTTTTACTATCAAGCACTAAGAATAGTCGAGTGTTGCTGTCCTACCGACAGCTCTTGATAATTTAAAAATTTAAAAATACCAAATTAGCCATCATTTTAGGGATGAACATGTTAAGAAATGAAGCAAAACTGTCCATACATGTCAATAAAGAAAATGTTGACCTGAATTGTGATCACAATTCATTTACCTACAAGCTAACTGTTATCCCATTGTATGAACCTTTCATAGTTTCACTTTTTGAAGATCATTGCAGAAAAATGCCAAAAAATAATTGTCAATTTGACAACTACTCAATTGTGCATATACAAGAATAATTTGTTTTGGAAAATAGGTATATAAATGTTTAAGAATATGTTAAACATCAGCAAAATGCAAAAATGTTTATTCAAAAATATAAATTGGGTTACAGTACCACACTTTAGGGAAAAAGAAAAGTGGAACCTTAAGCATGTAATTTATGGAAAGGTTTGAGAACTTGTGTAATTCCATATTATTTGGTTGATTGATAGTTTACTGACAAAAGCAATACTGTCATATGTGTGGGACAGATCAGCACCATACAGGTGTAGAATGGAAAAGTATGTTAAATTTACTACTTAGTATTGCCTGGGCATAATTAAAGTTAATAATTATAGTAAAAAATATTTGCAATTTACTGCCAGGATAGTTGTTAAAGTACCGTCATGACCCTCTGGTGAAAGTTATTCATGTATTTTTAGCATGTATTTAGTATATTAGAATCATACATTTTGTGTATCATTATTTGTCACATGTATATGAAGTTTTATAAGTAACAATCTTCAATACTATATAATATTGATTGATATATTCACACAGGTGTGAAGAAAGGTGACATGTCGTCAAGACACTGGAAACCTGAAGTTCGAGTTTCTTCTGTCAGATTTTCTCCAACAGGTACGATAAGTTCTATTTTAGACCGTAATATAATGTGAATAATTAAGTGTTTTCATGATGGCCTTGTTATTGGACTGAAGACTGTCATATTAGCCTGAGGCCAAAGGCTTATTTGACAGCCTAAAGCCCAATAACAAGGCCATTATGAGAACACTTAATTATTGACAACTTTATTAATAACTACACATAATCTAAAAAACTTAACATACAATGTATATAGTGAACAAAAAAATAACTAATGTGAAATCCTGTTGTTGTGAGGTATTGCAAATGAGATTCTTGTTTTAAAAATGTCTTGGAAACCTACCTTGCAGCGACTTTTTTTCAATGTAAAAACAAATGAATTCATAATGGCAGAGCTGGAGAGCCAATCAAAATTCTCTGATCTCATAAAAGCTGAGTTTTCTCATAAAGGCCGTACTTTTTGCATAATGGCCTTGTTTTATGTTCATAATATCTTGGTGAACTTCATATTAGCCTTACATTTGAAGTGAAAACCTACTTGATATTGAAAAGTTAATTAATAATGTCATGTAACAGTTATCTGATGAGAATAGGGGGAGGGTAGCAGGTACCCCAGTAAATGAATTAGTTGGTATCAAATATTTTTCAGTACCAGATGAAATTTTTATGAGGTCAAAATTAGTTGAAATAAGTAAACCCTCTCTGTGTAGAAAACTGACTCAATTCAGTTATAAATGTAAGCTTGAATAGCAAGCATTATAGTAACACAGATGTATTGTTGGCCTTATATGTACATATATATTTGTGGCATTGAAAAATTGCAGAAAATTAAAAAATTAGACAAATATTTTTCAATGCAGACTTTCTTTTTAATTTTCTTTTAAAGGAAGGGCCTGGGCTGCTACTACAACAGAAGGACTTCTCATGTACTCATTAGACAGTAATCTTGTGTTTGATCCATTCGACCTTGACATTGATATTACTCCCTCCAATGTGAAGAAGACACTGGCAAAGGGAGAGCACTCTACTGCACTGATGCTGAGTTTTCGTTTAAATGAGCACAGTCTGATACAGGAAGTGCTGGAAAATATACCAGTCTCTGATGGTAAGATATGTTTTGGATTGTTTTTAGTTGGGCCCCATTAGCATTTTGCATCGCTAAATTAAGCAAGAATAGATAATGTATATTTTAAAGGATGTAAGATTTTGATTTCAGTGAACTTGAGATGAATGATATTATAGATGGATTAACTGTAATTCGTAATTTTTTTTGTCTTTATTAAAGATAGTAGTTTTACCCAAAAATGTGATTTCTAAACAAACATGTTTGATTAATTTAATAAATGATTTCAGTTGAAGTGATTGTGGATAATCTACCAGATGTTTATGTCGATAAGTTGATGTCGTTTGTGGCGGGTATGATAGAATCAACAGCACACATAGAATTCTACCTGATATGGGCGAGTAGGCTTCTCATGCAGCATGGACCGAGGTTAAAACAAAGGTCACAACAAGTCATGGCCACGCTGAGGTCAATGCAGAAAAATGTTACACGTAAATCTGAGGAGTTGGGGAAAATGTGAGTACTTCTATATGTTTGTGTATTATGTACATATTTTATTTGTTTTCTTGTTTATATCAAGTTAAGTATATTGTCTTTGTTATTGAGCAGTTGTTCAATGGCAATGAATTATGTTGTTGAAAGTGAAATACATGTACTTAAACACAAATGTACTTAAACACTCCATCCAACCAGCTGTTAACCATGTGTCTTTGTTGTTGGATTTGATGTGACTCAGTCACTCTAACACTGAAAAGGTCATAATTCTTCACTTTAGTGCAATAACTGATTAACTTGTATTTAAGTTTGAAGGACTTACTCTGTTACTGCACTAATGTGACAGTATAAGACACCTTTGTGCATTGTTTCAGACATAAGAGAGTACTTGAGCTTAGCCACCGGCATTCTCTATGGTAGCAGAGTAGCAGCCTGACTTGAAAATTATTTACAGTTTCTGTAGGGGGTTCAAATGATCATTGATAAGGGATAAGTGATTAAAAGTCAAATTGGTCATGGAGCCCCCTGTGTAAGCTCATGAAGTAAAGTTACCCACTTCTTATCTTTTTACCCTTCACCTTAGTAATTGCAAATCTAATAATAGACAAATACACTTATTTTATATGAAACAGGTCTCAAACTAGGTTTTAAATAGTTTATTTTTCTACCTTGAATGTCAGCCTTTTATAATTAATCCAACATTGAAAATGAAAATAAAGGTAAAAAATGTAATCAATTATCTATTAATTTTCAGATGTGATCACAATAAATATAGTATCCAGTATATAATTGCATTGTCCAAGGCCAAGAGAAAATTTGTGGAGGCATCAGATAGTGTTGAAGCAGGGAATGGAGGAGTGGAACCAGCCAGTGATGATGATGACGAAAACAGGGAACCAGGCACAGATGATAATATAATGGAGGGTGAATCTGAAAATGAACTCGAGTCAGATGATGAACTTGAAAATATAGTGAAAGAGAATAATGGTGAAATATTGACAGACTCTGATGAAGAATCTGGAAGTTCTAGTTCCTCAATGGATGCTACATGAGGAAAGTTCTTGTAACAATGGTAGTTTGAACATGGATGTTTCGATGTGTATTCTTCTATATTTCATGGATATATGAATATCACGATAATATGTTAAAGACTTAAAGAGACTGGTTAAGCTATATTTGAAGAAATTAAAGGATTTGTTATATGAATAGTGTTGTAACACAATCAAACTAAAATAAATTTTGTATAAACTAATATAATAAAGCATATGAATCTGAATGATAACTTTAATAAGAAACAAGCTTAGGAATGAAAGATAATCAAGTCCTTTGATTACAAGGTGCATCACTTTTGATAGAGGTTATATCACTAGGTGTAAAGTATCCAAATATCTGTAGATCCAAACTGGGATCAGAATGACTTGGAGTGTTATATTCAGGAAGTATAACAATATAAACATGTTTGAATAAATACAAATGAATGATGTTAAAATGTACATCGACTAGATTAATGAAAACTAAAAAAAAAGCAAGGTCTTATTATATTTTATAAGATATCCTTTTTGTGTTTGTGGTTAAAATTGCTGACTTTGAATCACTTGCCCCTCAATGCTTTAGTTTGAAACTTGTTGAAACTGGATCCATTGATTACAGAATTTTTTCATTTGAGGGAGCTATCCAGCTAGCTTGTATGTCAGTAGGTCAGTAATTCTACTCAGGTGCCTGCTACTGCCTGAAAAAAGTATTTAAGGACCACCTAAAGTCTTAAACCATCAGTAAAGCTGGAAGGTTGCTGTAAATGTGTGATGTAAAAACAAACAAATCAGTTCAGAATCTACGGCCGCTTGTTACATATTCTAGCCTGATTACTTCATATAACTTATATTGAATAATGTCTGTCAAATGCATGTTCAAAATGCATGAAGTTAATGAATTAGTGCCATCTACTGATTTACTTAAATAATTAAATTTTTATTGTATATACCCCAAAGAAAACTGTTGGCATGAAGGTCCTTTATTTATGACTCTTGCAGAAATTGCAAAATAAAATATAAAATCATAAAAATGTATAATATAAAATGGTATCAATTTAAGTAGATTTTACAAGGTTTCAATTTATCTTAAATATGGTATAAAATTACAGCCAATAATTTGTTTGATCGTACCTGCATTATAGGTATGATTGCCTTTGTTTTTATAGGATACACTTTTGATTTACTATTTATTTAATACAATTATTTTGAAGCTTAAAATGTTTTGTGTGGTATGTATTTTTTATCTCAAAAATCAAAATATGTACATGCGTTTTAGGTTTTTACATCACTAAAAGTAGAAGGTCTCCGAGAGTTTATGATTAAGTATGTAAGAACTACATGTATTATAAGTAAAAAAAAGTGACTCCTGTATGTATCTTTTGATATCTTTAGGCTGGTGTAATTAAAGAGAAATGGAAAACGTCATAAAAATATAAAAATAATTCCTCTCACCGCTAATCTTACTGCATTTAAATCTTTGAATCATTTTTTTGAAGACTGAAATAGTACAGAATATAATAATTAATGTGTGTGTTGAACGCTTTAAAACACTTGATGAAGTACTTCAAAAACATTTAAAATTCGTTTGGCAGACTTTCAGGATCGTTTATACACATTTGGGCCTTGTGAATCTTGCTTATAGCTAATTTTTGTTTACAATTATATGCAATGCAGTAAATGGCGTGGAATATGCGTCTGATAAGAGTGCACTTTCGTAACAATGGCGGGTGTTGCAAGTATACCCTCGGGATCATGGCAGTAAACCATTTTGAATTCACCAGAGCTCAGGTTTAGCACCACATCGTTAGATTACTAGTACCAGTTTCCTTAAATTTCACAAGGAACTAATTACTGTAGAAAGAATTTCATGATCAGTCACAACAAAAATGACCATCAACCGTGGCTATCTATTTGTGCTAACCGCGCGCGGTCTGTGACGTAAGAATGTTTGCCGTTGCACCTATCTACAAAATGATTCGCAATATATAACATGACATGTAAGTGTGGGATGGGAATGAACTTTTTATATGCTTGTAATACAAAATGTAATAGTGGCTAATTCCAGGTACATTTACGCAAGGCATGTGCGTTTGATGTTATTGATAAGTAAGTGGCAGCGTCAATTAATACAGTTAGTTAAATAACACCAATATACACTACAAATTTTCTACGAAACCTATTCAACATTTGTGTTATAAAATCTTCTAACGATTATATGCATTATATTTTGAGCAGCTTCCATGAAATTGTTAGACTATTATTGTTTATTTGCATGTGGGGTTGGTGTTTCCAACTTGATGTTTCCAAAATAACCTCTTGTTACAAAGACGGCGACCCTGGAAGCTACTCTCGACATATTTGTGACAAAACGAGATAATCGGACAAGGGAACAAAAATACAATGACATCCCAAAGTTCTTCACTTCAATGTGACTCTCAAGGAAGTTTGCTTTTTTAAAAATTATCAGAGATGATATAGACGACACTATACTTGGCCTAGGTTAATGTCATACTTTTCAGCATACCGTTTTTATACTATAATTGATAACACTGCTTAATGATATACTTGTTTTATTCTTTTATTTACATTTTATACAGTTTTCAAGATATAGATGGATGTAAAAACAATATGAATTTTATCTGAAGGCTTTATCATTTATAACATACATGTACAATGTATTTGTTTAACAAAGGCTTATTAGTATTATTTACATATCACAAAATTACCATATTCTCCATTCACTTAAAATTTGCTGATTTAATATGCCACCATTATTCACAGATGATGTTTTTGTTTACTTGCATGAACATGTTGGAACAGAAAGTGATAAGCCTTTGCCACACTTTAGATCCTACATATCCGTGTAGTCTTTCAAGGCACTTATATATCTTTGGTAGCACAACCACTTGGATGTAAAATAGCCTGTTCCAAGACAAAAGTAGGACAAATTCTTAACACAAATCTTCAACCAGTTGATGGTTAAATAGAGTAAAAGTTTGAAATATAAGCAATTCATTTGCACACTTAAACTAATCTTATGTAACACGAAACAAGAATAATTTTTTTTAACTTTATTATTTGTAAAATTAACTCCTTTGAAATGGGATGTAAAAATAAGCATTTCACAGCTTTCAAATATTGAATCACTCAATAAGTAGCAAACATATAATAGTAATGAAATGAGTTCTTTTCTGCACAGTCAATGAACAAGAAATTATTCAAACTGAGGTAATGATTTATTGAATGATTTCTGTGAATTTTTTTTTTCGTCTTTACGTGAAAAATACATACTTTCGCGAATTCATTTCTTACATTTACGAGTCGACTCACAATTGTGCTTGCTTGTAGATTTGGAGAAAATTGTCATCTTTGTCATTCATGGTGAAACAATAGTAGTACAGTTCTTTTCTTTCAGCACACCAACATACTACATAGGGACTTTTAATCTCTTTTACTATAACTGTCCCTGCTGAACAATCTTCCGCTATCTCTTCTATAACATTTTTCATATTGTCGCACACGAAGATTGTGCCATCATCTGATAGTGCTAATCCACTTGGAAAACCCATACCGCCATAGCTACCAATCACCTCACCCTTCCAACTTAATCTTGTAACTGATTTCGTTCCCCAGTCAGATACGAAGATAGAACTACTGCTTGTAGCGACATATAGTGGACTTCTAAAAATATTTATGATTTTTGTGAGGACCTTGCCATCCATGTCAAGGATCTGAAGTTTTGCAGGATTGTAGAATAACACAACAAGTTTACCTTGGTAACAACTTATACCGTGACAGTCTCCATCAACTGCAATAGCGTGATGCTTTGTAAGGGTGTTAGACAATGTTGAGATAAACTGAACTTTTTGTTGTTCAGGAAGTGTGACAGCAATTCTAGTACTTGTAACATTGGTCACATCTCGTGGACTGCTTTCTAGAGGTAACTGATCATTGACTAAAAGACGGTTGAAGTCAATCATTTTTAAAGTCCCATTCACCTGGTCAGTAACGATAATAATATCTGGAGCAAGTAGTGTAATCCCAGATATCTGGCACCCGTCTTCATCCCGTGAACTCTTTACACACACCTGTCCCTGATATGAAAATCGTCTTGGTTCCTTTTGAATATCTTGACCAAGACTTACTTTACTTGATATTTTCGGCAGTGATGTACATATACCTACTGACTTCTCGTTTTCAATACATTTAATTAATTCTTCATTTGGTTTGAAATCGTACTCGTTCACTACCCAAGATTGTAGTTGATGAATATTGTTTTCAGCTTCTGCTTTCATATCCTCTGCAAGTTTCATTTCCACGAATAATTTGTTGTCCTGACCTGACAAGCTAAGTTCCTGGATCGAGTTAGAGGATAAAGTGATAGATTTGAGTAAATCAGCATATGTCGCGTCCAATGTTTTCAGATAATTCTCATTCTCTTTTTGAATTATCTTGACGTCATCTTCAGCTTGTCTCTCCATCTCATCTAGCCTTTGATTGACATCTTCTCGAAATTTCTTGATGTTTGTCAATACTTCAGTCAGTGAATTGTTTGATCTTGCGGTCTTTTCCTTAAATTCTATGATCATCTTTTTATATTTTTCGATTATATCATCCAATTCTTTTAACCTATTGTAGTATTCTTTACTGTTGGCGAACTGTTTAGAAATGTCAGGAATGTAGTAGACTTTGCACGAATCAGTTGTGTGTTGAAGTGAAACGCAAATATTGCACAGCAACTGTTTATGGCTCTTGCAATAAAACTTGATAATTTCGTTAGAGTGTTTAAAACAGGGCGTGATCAAGTCATCGGACCGGCATGCTTTGGTTGATGTTAAGGGATGTTGCACTGGTGTAGACATACCTTTTGCATCTAAAAGGGTATGATGTCTACAAAGTTTATTTTTTCTGTGAAATGTGAAGCATTCCTTACAAAGATTTTCCTTGCAATCTGCGCAGTAGCCATAGGCCGGGAGCCTTAGTCCTTCTTTATCACAAGGCTGGCAAACAGATTCCAAGTCTTCATCTGATGCAACTGAAAGCGTTGACGACGGACATCGTTTTGATGTATGTCTCTCTTGGACAGCCATATCCTGTCTTTATACTATAAACAAACAAAAACTTAATTTTGAAATGACTTTCTATTTGTTTTCCTTAAACCACTAAAATGATGATTTACTGTTAGGGATTATACACTAGAATTTAGATGTCAATAACTGATAATATCTCTGTAAATACATATAGTTGACAGAAGCTTTGCTACACTCTCCCTGCAGATATGAATAATTATCAACGTGTTTTATGTTATTTGAAATTATTTTAAACATTATTTGTGTATGAATTTTTTTTCCGAATACGATTGCAGTATTTCAAATGAATCGTAACACATTTTCTTCAATTGTTAATCAGTCTAGTAAATGGACTGTTTATAAAAATATTTTTAAACATTAAACTGACCTGACCTGACCGCGCCTGACCAATTTAATTTTGTTAAATACGTACTTATAAACTTTAACCTATACTTAAACATTCGAGCTCGTTAATATGTAAAAATACCAATACTTACATTAATTTATTCAATGAATTGCAGAATAGATTTAATGAATTAATATTTCGTTTTCACCTCCTACCATGTCATAATTTTCTCTATGTTTACTAGTATTTACTGTGTATCGTATTTTTATACGAGTGCGGAATAAGATAAAGAAGAAGAAAAAAAAGTAAAAACCTAATTTATTTCATACAATTTCCGTGTTTAATTGTTTTCATTCTGTATTCCACGAAAAAGAGATTACGCTTAAGAAGGGAAGATAAAGCAATTCTTAGTTACTTATAAAGCCGGTGCAAATGTTAAGGATGTGCTTGAATCAATATATTTCGAGAGGCAAAACAATAAGTTAACATATACATGTACGTATACTGATGATTGAAAAATACCACATCACATGTCAGGAAAACTTGTCATTGGCTACTCACTGAGTGTCTTCTAGGAAGCATAACAATATTCTGTGTTTATGGGACGAATATATTAGTTACCCTAGTTATGCAATTTTTTGATAAAGATATACTATATTCATCTTTGAGTAAAATATTTTTATTGCAGAAATTTATTAAAATCTATAAAATTCTTTCTGAATATGTCTTACTTGAAATGAAAGAACGTTCAAGTTATGTATGGGAATCTGCTTTCCTTATTCGCGTCCTTTAATTCTTTAAAAAGGTTTTCTTTGTGTATCCATTTTCTGACGATTTATTACGACAATCTTGGAGTAGATGATGGCCAGTAAGTTTCCACCAACAGTCTATAAACTACTTCATGAAAAATTAATTTTATCTGTTTCAATATACCTCACTAAGTTACCACAACTTGTTCAATTTATTTCTAAATAATATGACGGGACTCATGACAATACTTTCAGGTAGGCTAGTTCTATTTATCGGAAAACTATTTAAAGCAGCACGCCTCCAGATTCATGCTAATTTTCATGAAAATATTGAAAATGTATTTGAATGTGTAATATTGTGAAGTCACTAAAAGGAAGCAATTTACACATAACCAGTGGCATTTACGAACCACAAAAATTACCAAAAAGTGGTCAAAAAATGCCTTAGATTTACTGCGTTAGTAACCTTTACTACGTTAGTAACGCAGTAGAAATATAGTTGTAAATACTGAAAAATCACTTATTTATCGCACACAATATGTAAAAAAAATACCTGAATCTTGAAACTTTTTACTTTTCCTTACATCTTAGTACATTTTTCAATCAAGTTTGATTTTATTGAAATATTTTGAATCATCTGGAGGCATGTAGCTTTAAACACAGGTTCTTATTGCAATTGACTTTATTTATCTGATAGGATGTGTCTTCTTGAGATGTTATAATTAAAAGTAAAACAAAAATGCCAATATCTATTTCTTCGTTACTATGAACAAATTAGAGTGGCTTTATCAAATAAAAACGTTTCCTACGGTAATATAGTTGTGGAAGATTTAGATATTTGAGTCTTTCTTGATAAAGAAATTGTTGTACATAGTAAAGGCTTTACCATGAACAGGCTCAATCAAACCGAACCTGCAACATTTTCAATTTTGTCGTGTTGGGCTTTCTTTAGGGATTCTGTATTTCTCTATTTTACTACTTCAACAGTTAGTAAGGTGTATTTAAGTGCGGTTCTTTTTTTTTTAGAAAACTGTTGCATGTTATTTTAATCGTTAAACATCGGTTCTTGGACAAGAAGCCTCGTACGGAGAAACACCACGCAGCAACGCAATTCGCTATTATTATAAGGTAGTACATGTATAAGTATTTAGAGCATTTCTTTTTGTGACATCTTTTTCTATTACTTTTTCTATTGACATGAGTCATATGAATTGAAAACAATAAATAATGAGTAAGGGGCAAATATTAAAGTGACAAAAGACTTAACCAATGTATGCGTCGACACTTGAACTTTGTTAAGATAATACTTTAGAAGAAAAATATTGCAATAATTAGTTCACGGTCATACTTCCTTAAATCAAGCCAATGTGTACTTGAACAAACTTATTGAAAAGTGCTTATCAAAGTATTTAAAAAAAACCCAACAATATAGTGATAACAATATTGACCACATCATTTTCAAGGAGATTTATCATTGTCTACTCAACGGACATCTTTTTGGACACGTAATGATTTTGTTAGTTTATGCGTAGTATATTTTCAACGTCTCTTTCAAGATGGATTTTTCTGGAAATTGAACCATTAAACCACAGGCCTACTTAGCCTCACTGTTACACTACTTCTTCACATAATTAAATGTCGTGCTGTAGGAATATTGATATAATACATCATGCAGTCAAATTCACTTACACTGCAACACTATTGGTATTGTTGGGAGAAAAAATCACGGGTCTGTTCCTGGAACATGACCATCTGTCACAGCTAGCTAGAGCGGGCAGCGCTGTGAATAGTCTGTTTACACAATGTAGATAAATTCCAGGGATCGATCCTACGCTAAAACAGGCAAAATTACTAGGAAACAAAATGGACAATACATGTACTCCAAATATTAGTGTCTCGTGAAATGGTATTTTAGCCCTTGCTCGTAAAAGAACACATTGTTTCTACTGGGAGGGTACTATTTCTGTATCTTGGAAAGAAAATTACAAAGAGTCTCCTGGAATGAGTCACCATATGGGTGGCTGAACACGCATCATCTGGTTATAGTCAATGACCAGTACATTTCTTTTATCAAAGATAATCATGCTTATTTGTAATAGATATATTTTCAATGATAAATAATTGCTCTAATATAATCATATATTAGGTATTAATTATTCACAATACTCATACTTATTTCTTAATTAAGTCTTAATTTCTTATTTAGTCATGTATCTGAATGTAAAATCAGACAATTTATTTAATATGCTGACTTTTATAGTTCTAATGTAGTTTTAATTGTACCTTAAGTTTAATATCAAATCAACATTTATGTGATAGTGTATTATATTACTAACTGGTTGATTACCTTTATTGTACGTAAATTTTCATCTTGATATACCCGAAATTAATAGTTGACAGTTCTAAAAATGGAAGCTTGAAAATTAACATTTTTAAAATACGAAGGTTTTTAAAGCACAAACATAGCCAATTTCTACGAGAAAACAAAACAATATAGGTAGCAAATTCAATTTGGGAACAGACCAGTGTGTTCAATTTGGTTTCCATGACAGATATTAATAATGAATGGAATCGCTGCCTTAGTTGCATTTTGTGTTAAAGTATTTCAAGAAAGTCATCTTTGAAAAAAAAGTACAACGACTCTAAGAAAAGTGAACATATTCACAATTTAAGTAATAATGGACATGCTATATATAATTAATGACAGATTTCGCAGTATTTAAATTGGCACCAAATTTCTACTGCGTGACTAGCACAGTAAATACTATTTTGGTAATTTACGTAGATTTTAAATGTGGTTTGCAATGTGTAACTTACTTTGTATGGTCGCAGGACAATATTTTCTTTTTCAAAACAAATTTCAAATTTTTCAGGAAAATCTGCAGAAGGTAAGATCCGTTTCCAGCAGTTCGTTTAATGAAATAAAATCTGAACTGTGTCAAGTTTTTAAAAATGTTGAATTTAACATTCACTGAAATTGTTCATGATTCAAAATGTTTTACCAACAATTTCTTACATGTTTCTCAAAATAACAACTATGTCATATTCTCCTCTTTCTTTGGCTTTATATCAAGCGGAACGTGAGTTTATATAGCTTGTTTAGTAAAACATTTTAAATCGCAAGTTAAAAGAAGTAACTACCTTTTCAGTATAGCGCAAGATGCCAAGCACTTTTATACCGGACATCGGTGTAATGTATCGAGTAAAAGATATTTTGGGAAACCTCTCCAAAACAAGTCATTCCCCGTTTTCACAAGAAAAGTACGAGTTGAAATATATTATGCTCCAAAGTAAAATACAGTGGTTAGAAAAAGCAGGTGCAAGCATGAAGAATATGCTTACAAGACATGGTACATCAATTTCGTTTATCCACCGCGAAATAGTGAAAAATGGTCCAATGATCGTATACAACAGTGCTAATAGAATGCCATGTTCGTGGCCATACGTAGCATAGTAGAAACATACTAAAGTAGTCCATTAAAAAATGACCTTATTGAATAGAAAGTAATGAGCTATAAGAGATGAAAGAAACATACTTGATCCGCGTCACGACAAACCCAACATAGTGCGTTTGCGACCAGCATGGATTCAGACCAGCCTGCGCGTCCGCGCAGTCTGATCAGGATCCATGCTGTTCGCTATCAGTTTCTCTACTTGTAATAGAGTTGGTAAGCGAACAGCATGGATCCTGATCAGACTGCGCGGATGGGCAGGCTGGTCTGGATTCATGCTGGTCGCACACCCATTATGTTGGTTTTGTCATGACGCGGCTCATTTTATGTCTTTGCCTAAAGCCAATGACGGAGAAAGAATCATTTAAATACACATCTTGCATATCCTTTTCCTTACTGTAACCCACAAATGAAAACGTATAATACTTTCGTTATGTCAATTGATAACTGGCATGTTGAAGCTTTATAGCGGACAAATATAACATTGAGACTTTCAAAACTTCAAACTTCATATCATTTAATCGTTCCCCCACCAAAATATTTACATGAAGGAGTATATACAATTTTAACAGTATCACATCGAAGTTGTGTTAGACTGCAAGATTCTGCAAGCTTTTCAAGATACATACTTGTGGGGCATGCAAGAAGTTCCTCAAAAATAAAAAAGAAAGAAAACTTAAAAAAAAACAATATCTTATGCAGCAAAAGTAGTAGTTGGTGTACATATTTTAGATATGATATCTTTAAATATTTTCAAATATCAAGATAAAACTGACGGAAGGTCGGTGTTTCAACTTAAGTGCCCGTTCGTGCCTGAAGTAAGGCACGGAGGGGCACTCTAGGTCTTCTTCGAGCAGTAAAGCTGGAAAGTCGTTATGACCATGACTGTGTTGATGCTACTTAAAACTCAGCACAATTCTCTCTCTCAAAAATTGGCATATATCCATTATGCATATAACCCGTTTCATAAACAAATATTGTGGTTACCCATTCAATAACGATTTTTTATCTGACTTAAGTTAAAAGGTGTATGTATATGCAAACATTCTAAACATTCTAGTCGAGTTTAAGATTAAGAACAAATATCAGACGTGGCATGATCATTTTATGATTTATGTACTCAAAATCATATAACTAAATTAGGATTTAATTTTATTCAAGGTATTTTCGTTGTGTGTTTAAGATTTTATTTTCATTCTTGATTCAATTTAACTTCTTAATTTTTGACATTTATCAGGAAAAAAATATCAAAAAAGTGTAATTAATAGTTATAATTAACATTACATTTTGAAGACAATAAATTCATTTAAAGGTGATGTCTGAGGGATTATCGGTATATTGTGAAAATTTTCACTTTGAAACAGATGTGTATCATTTGAAAAATGTTTGACATAGAAAGTGAAGTCTTTGTCATTGTAAACATTAATGATTTGAAGCGGAATAAGAGCAGGTTGGCATAAATCGCTAGATGCTTTAAATCATTTGGTCATTAATTCAGCTGGGGGAGTGGTTACATTCTTACATGTCAAGAAGCTATCTAGCTCAGATCGTTGGTTGAATTCAAAAGCATTCTTTTTCTGCAGGAGAATTATCAAGGTTACTTTTCTACAAGCAAGTAGGCACAGAATTAACAGTGACAATTTCAAAAACCCTGTGAAAGACTATGTTTAAAAAGATTCGTGTACAAACAATACAAAAATATCAGAAAATAGTGTCAACTTTATAACATTTTTGTATTCATGAACTTCCATGTAAAGTGTCATATGCCTTTCCAGATTGAAATAATTTTATAGCCAAATACACGGTAGTAATTTTACTTCGTCAAAACTTACATAAGTGTCTTTAATAAATTTCAGATAAATATGGCAGTTCCACGAAAGGAAACTTCTAAATTGCTGTTATCTTCAACACAATCCACCACCTCTGATGGGAAATCATCAGACAGATATTCAATATCAACAACTGCTATAACATCAGATGAATATTATGAAGTCTACTGCCAACCTTGTGACGAGGACGGAGCCAGGCTTCCAGCCAAAGGTTACTGCTCAGATTGCAAGGAACATCTATGCAGGGATTGTTTCATATTCCACAGAAAAAATAAACTTTCTAAACATCATACTCTTCTTGATGCGAAGTCTATGCCTACATCATTGCAACAACCCACAACAGCAACCAACACAGCCACGTCTGATGACTTGACCACACCTTGTCCCGAACATTCAAAAGAGATGATCAAGTTTTATTGCAAAGATCATAAAAAATTGCTATGCAGTGTGTGTGTCACTCTTAAACACACAACTGCGTCGTGCAAAGTCAACTATATACCTGACATTTCCACACAGTATGTCAATAGTAAAGAATACCACACTAAACTGAAAGAAATGGCTAGCTTTTCTGAAAAATATAAAAAGATTATTGAAGATTTAAAGAAATTGACAGCAAAATCAAACAGTTCACTGACAGAAGTATTAAGAGACATTAGGAAGTTTCGAGAAGAAATCAACCAAACACTTGATGAAATGGAAAGACGAGCTGAGGATGAAGCTAAGCTGATTCAGCAAAGCAATGAGAACTTTCTGAAGACAATGGAAACAACACATTCTGATTTAATGAACTCTCTCTCCTTATCCTCTAACACGATCAAAGAACTCAACACTTCAGACCAAGCCAATAAATTATTTGTGGCATTGAAACTTGCAGAAAAAACGATAGAAGAAAGTAAAAGAAACATTCGTCATGTACAATCAACTGTTGTGGATGAGTACGATTTCAAACCAAATGAAGCAGTGTTGGAAGGGATTGAAAAAGAGAAGTCATTAGGTAAACTAGTGCCAAAAAGATGTCCTACTCAACCAATTGAAATGAAACCAAGAAAATCTTCAC
Organism: Ruditapes philippinarum; assembly: GCF_026571515.1. NCBI lineage: Eukaryota > Metazoa > Mollusca > Bivalvia > Venerida > Veneridae > Ruditapes > Ruditapes philippinarum. The sequence goes on from NW_026866794.1 coordinate 33,529, forward strand.
ATCAGGGACAGGTGAATGTTAAGATTTCACAGGATAAGGACGGGTGCCAGATATCTGGGATGGTGCTCCTTAATCCAGATACCATTATCATTACTGACCAGGTAAACAGTACTGTAAAAATGATTGATACCAGCCGTTATTTGGTCACTGATTGCTTGCTACTAGATAGCAGACCACGAGACGTTACTTCAATTATCAGTACTAATGTTGCTGTCACAATTCCTTCCGAACAAAAAGTTCAGTTCATATCTACCAATATTGCTAACAAACTTACGAAGAAACGGGCAATAAGCGTTGATGGAGACTGCCATGGTATAAGCTGTTATAGAGATAAACTTATTGTATCTTTCTTCAATCCTGCAAAACTACAGATCCTTGATATGGATGGCAATATCCTTACGAATATTAAAGAGACAAACTTTTTGAGAAGTCCATTACATGTCGCAACAAACAATAGTTCAATCTTCGTATCTGACTGGGGAATGAAATCAGTTACAATATTAAGTTGGAAGGGCGAAGTGATTGGTAGCTATGGCGGTATGGGTTTTCCAAGTGGATTAGCACTATCAGATGTTGGTACACTTTTCGTGTGCGATAATGAGAAAAATGTTATAGAAGAGATAGCGGAAGATTGTTCAATAGGAAACGTTGTATTAAAAGATATTGTATCTCCCTATGTAGTATGTTGGTGTGCTGAGAGAAAGATGCTTTACTACTGTTGCTTCACAATGAATGACAAGGATGACAATTTTCTCCATATTTGTAAGATGTAAAAAAGATCTGGAAAAAAATGTGTTCCCTCGGAAGCAACTCAGGCAAATGAGACGTACTGACTGTTCATTTAAATGATAAAAACTGTGGCGGCGTCTTTACTTCTAAAATGTAATAATTGGTGTATGTGTACCAGCTGTGTGCTTGATAAACTGACTGGGCTACTCAATGAGCAGAACTATTAGCTGATCATGTTCACTATTTCGAAGGGATTAAGTATCGTTTCTGAATACGGGCCATATGTGTATTTGGCAATACAAATGAATTTAAGTGACCATGCTCATTTTGACAAGTGTCATTTGATCTAATGTAGCGTATAATCTTCATAAGAGTTTATATTATAATGGTGATTGACTACTATCTGATAATGCAAACGTTTAATGTAAACTATATAAATGTGGACAAATAAAAATCAAAGCACAGAAGGCGCTGAATTTGTTTGGGTCTCAGAATGTCAGAAAGGTGAAGGTTGTGAGATTATAAACCAATTTGTTTAGTGCCAGCAATGCTGTTTCTAGACTTATAATTGTAGTAAATTGGCTATAAGGCTAACACTGATTATTCAATTCAATGTTTATTTGGCTTAAACAATTTTTTTAAAAAAAGAAGAAAAAAGGTTGTCTTATCTGGGATTTGAACCCCAGACCTCTCGCTTTCTTATCGAGCGTGTAACCCCTGGACCACCGGGAAATTACAAGAATCAACCTGAAGCAAACAATATAAGGATATAAGGATATCGTTACTGAAAATTGATAGAAGTTTCCAAAGAACTTAAATTTAGTGTTTTAATCTATTCCGATCTATATTTTGTTAAATGCAAATAAATGATATGTAAATAAAAGAAAATAAAAAAGAATATATAACAAATTGTTTGGAATATCTCGGATACATTTCAACATGCAAGTTTCTCAAAATACAATGTATTATGATTGCTGATTATTTCAAAAAAAATAAAATAACTTAAAAATTCCAGTCATACATTTTTGTCCCTTGTCAAGTTTTAAAAAACAGCTCTAAGACGTGGTTGGGCCACGATTAAAGCAGTCTTTCAAGTGACTCAAACTGTCAACGCGAAATGCAAAATAGGTTAGTTTATCATTATCATACTTAGAAGCTGGACAATACAACTCATATAACGGTTAGGTCTGTTTTAATCATCAAGGAATTAAGAAGTGATGACAAGTAACAATCTGACCAGTAACAAGAGCTGTCAGTAGGACAGCATGCTCGACTATTCTTAGTGCTTGATATTAAAAAAAATGCCTGATACAGTTACCTCCTCCTGTTTACAGGTTGGGGTCATGATGGTGAACAAGTGTGCAAAGTTTCAAAGCCATGTGTCAATAGACTTTGAAAATATTTGAACTATTACAAAAACTTTAACGTAAATTCTAAGTCGAAAAAGGGGCATAATTCTGTCAAAATGCTTGATAGAGTTACCTCCTCCTGTTTACAGGTTGGGGTCATGATGTTGAACAAGTGTGCAAAGTTTCAAAGCCATATGTCAATGGACTTTGAAAATATTTGAACTATTACAAAAACTTTAACGTAAATTCTAAGTCGAAAAAGGGGCATAATTCTGTCAAAATGCTTAATAGAGTTACCTCCTGCTGTTTACAGGTTAGGGTCATGATGTTGGACAAGTGTGCAAAGTTTCAAAGCCATATGTCTATGGACTTTGAAAATATTTGAACTATTACAAAAACTTTAACGTAAATTCTAAGTCGAAAAAGGGGCATAATTCTGTCAAAATGCTTGATAGAGTTACCTCCTCCTGTCTACAGGTTGGGGTCATGATGTTGAACAAGTGTGCAAAGTTTCAAAGCCATATGTCTATGGACTTTGAAAATATTTGAACTATTACAAAAACTTTAACGTAAATTCTAAGTCGAAAAAGGGGCATAATTCTGTCAAAATGCTTGATAGAGTTACCTCCTCCTGTCTACAGGTTGGGGTCATGATGTTGAACAAGTGTGCAAAGTTTCAAAGCCATATGTCTATGGACTTTGAAAATATTTGAACTATTACAAAAACTTTAACGTAAATTCTAAGTCGAAAAAGGGGCATAATTCTGTCAACATGCTTGATACAGTTACCTCCTCCTGTCTACAGGTTGGGGTCATGATGGTGAACAAGTGTGCAAAGTTTCAAAGCCATATGTCAATGGACTTTGAAAATATTTGAACTATTACAAAAACTTGAACGTAAATTCTAAGTCGAAAAAGGGGCATAATTCTGTCAAAATACTTGATAGAGTTACCTCCTCCTGTCTACAGGTTGGGGTCATGATGGTGAACAAGTGTGCAAAGTTTCAAAGCCATATGTCAATGGACTTTGAAAATATTTGAACTATTACAAAAACTTTAACGTAAATTCTAAGTCGAAAAAGGGGCATAATTCTGTCAAAATGCTTGATAGAGTTACCTCCTCCTGTTTACAGGTTGGGGTCATGATGGTGAACAAGTGTGCAAAGTTTCAAAGCCATATGTCAATGGACTTTGAAAATATTTGAACTATTACAAAAACTTTAACGTAAATTCTAAGTCGAAAAAGGGGCATAATTCTGTCAAAATACTTGATAGAGTTACCTCCTCCTGTCTACAGGTTGGGGTCATGATGGTGAACAAGTGTGCAAAGTTTCAAAGCCATATGTCAATGGACTTTGAAAATATTTGAACTATTACAAAAACTTTAACATAAGTGGTTACGCCGACGCCGACGCCGACGCCGACGCTCGGGTGACTGCAATAGCTCTACTTATTCTTATCGAATAGTCGAGCTAAAAACGAAGATTTATTTTCTAAATAATAAGATTATCTGATAAAAAGAATCGGTATATAAGAATCAATATCGGATAAAAATTGAGAAGTTGTCATCATAAAATTAAATATTTAGAACATTTATTAAAGACGTTTTCTGCAGTTTTCATATAGACATATGGGCAACATTTAAAACTGTTCAATAGAATTTCTTTAAACTTGGCATGCTAACAGAAACATTTTAAAGGGAAAAAATTGGGGTCACCTTTCCTCATTTTCGAGTTATCTGCCCTTGAATTGGACTTTTTCGTTAAATTCAAGGGCAGATAATTTACAAAGAAGCGAAACAATACATGTTTTTGCTTCTTCTTTTCATGAAGCTTACCTTCATTTTAGTCAATATGCAAAATTTTAAGAACAAGTTAAGAGTGGATAGTTTTTTATCCAACTTCTTCTCTTAACCTGAGCATTTTTTCTTAAAAAATTGGCCTATTTTTTATTAATTTAAGGTACCTTTATTTTTCATTGAAAAAAAACAACAACAAAAAACAAAAAAACAGAAACGATAGTCGGAATCGCATGTAATTATGCATTGTATTCAACAATAAAAGGAAGAACATTTTCCAGAAGTAAAAACAAGAATTCATTTACGTATAAGTTATCTGCCCTTTAAATGACCTCAAAGACGTAGAAAATTCTGATTCAGGGGCAGATAACTCAACAAGAGCTGTCGGTAGGACAGCAACGCTCGACTATTCTTAGTGCTTGATAGTAAAAAAAATGCTTGATACAGTTACCTCCTCCTGTTTACAGGTTGGGGTCATGATGGTGAACAAGTGTGCAAAGTTTCAAAGCCATATGTCTATGGACTTTGAAAATATTTGAACTATTACAAAAACTTTAACGTAAATTCTAAGTCGAAAAAGGGGCATAATTCTGTCAAAATGCTTGATAGAGTTACCTCCTCCTGTCTACAGGTTGGGGTCATGATGTTGAACAAGTGTGCAAAGTTTCAAAGCCATATGTCTATGGACTTTGAAAATATTTGAACTATTACAAAAACTTTAACGTAAATTCTAAGTCGAAAAAGGGGCATAATTCTGTCAACATGCTTGATACAGTTACCTCCTCCTGTCTACAGGTTGGGGTCATGATGGTGAACAAGTGTGCAAAGTTTCAAAGCCATATGTCAATGGACTTTGAAAATATTTGAACTATTACAAAAACTTGAACGTAAATTCTAAGTCGAAAAAGGGGCATAATTCTGTCAAAATACTTGATAGAGTTACCTCCTCCTGTCTACAGGTTGGGGTCATGATGGTGAACAAGTGTGCAAAGTTTCAAAGCCATATGTCAATGGACTTTGAAAATATTTGAACTATTACAAAAACTTTAACGTAAATTCTAAGTCGAAAAAGGGGCATAATTCTGTCAAAATGCTTGATAGAGTTACCTCCTCCTGTTTACAGGTTGGGGTCATGATGGTGAACAAGTGTGCAAAGTTTCAAAGCCATATGTCAATGGACTTTGAAAATATTTGAACTATTACAAAAACTTTAACGTAAATTCTAAGTCGAAAAAGGGGCATAATTCTGTCAAAATACTTGATAGAGTTACCTCCTCCTGTCTACAGGTTGGGGTCATGATGGTGAACAAGTGTGCAAAGTTTCAAAGCCATATGTCAATGGACTTTGAAAATATTTGAACTATTACAAAACTTTAACATAAGTGGTTACGCCGACGCCGACGCCGACGCCGACGCTCGGGTGACTGCAATAGCTCTACTTATTTTTATCGAATAGTCGAGCTAAAAACGAAGATTTATTTTTCTAAATAATAAGATAATCTGATAAAAAAATCGGTATATAAGAATCAATATCAGATAAAAATTGAGAAGTTGTCATCATAAAATTAAATATTTAGAACATTTATTAAAGACGTTTTCCGCAGTTTTCATATAGACATATATGCAACATTTAAAACAGTTCAATAGAATTTCTTTAAACTTGGCATGCTATTAGAACATGATAACAGAAACATTTTAAAGGGAAAAACATTTGGGGTCACCATTCTCATTTTTTTTCGAGTTATCTGCCCTTGAATTGGACTTTTTCGTTAAATTCGAGGGCAGATAATTTAAAACGAAGCGAAAAAATACATTTTTTTCTTCTTATTTTCATGAAGCTTACATTCGTCATAGTCAATATGCAAAATTTCAAGAACAAATTAAGAAGTGGATAGTTTTTTATCCAACTTCTTCTCTTAACCTGAGCATTTTTTTCTTAAAAAATTGGCCTATTTTTTATTAATTTAAGGTACCTTTATTTTTCATTGAAAAAAAACAACAACAAAAAACAAAAAACAGAAACGATAGTCGGAATCGCATGTAATTATGCATTGTATTCAACAATAAAAGGAAGAACATTTTCCAGAAGTAAAAACAAGAATTCATTTACGTATAAGTTATCTGCCCTTTAAATGACCTCAAAGACGTAGAAAATTCTGATTCAGGGGCAGATAACTCAACAAGAGCTGTCGGTAGGACAGCAACGCTCGACTATTCTTAGTGCTTGATAGTAAAAAAATGCTTGATACAGATACCTCCTCCTGTTTACAGGTTGGGGTCATGATGGTGAACAAGTGTGCAAAGTTTCAAAGCCATATGTCTATGGACTTTGAAAATATTTGAACTATTACAAAAACTTTAACGTAAATTCTAAGTCGAAAAAGGGGCATAATTCTGTCAAAATGCTTGATAGAGTTACCTCCTCCTGTCTACAGGTTGGGGTCATGATGTTGAACAAGTGTGCAAAGTTTCAAAGCCATATGTCTATGGACTTTGAAAATATTTGAACTATTACAAAAACTTTAACGTAAATTCTAAGTCGAAAAAGGGGCATAATTCTGTCAAAATGCTTGATACAGTTACCTTCTCCTGTCTACAGGTTGGGGTCATGATGGTGAACAAGTGTGCAAAGTTTCAAAGCCATATGTCAATGGACTTTGAAAATATTTGAACTATTACAAAAACTTGAACGTAAATTCTAAGTCGAAAAAGGGGCATAATTCTGTCAAAATACTTGATAGAGTTACCTCCTCCTGTCTACAGGTTGGGGTCATGATGGTGAACAAGTGTGCAAAGTTTCAAAGCCATATGTCAATGGACTTTGAAAATATTTGAACTATTACAAAAACTTTAACGTAAATTCTAAGTCGAAAAAGGGGCATAATTCTGTCAAAATGCTTGATAGAGTTACCTCCTCCTGTTTACAGGTTGGGGTCATGATGGTGAACAAGTGTGCAAAGTTTCAAAGCCATATGTCAATGGACTTTGAAAATATTTGAACTATTACAAAAACTTTAACGTAAATTCTAAGTCGAAAAAGGGGCATAATTCTGTCAAAATACTTGATAGAGTTACCTCCTCCTGTCTACAGGTTGGGGTCATGATGGTGAACAAGTGTGCAAAGTTTCAAAGCCATATGTCAATGGACTTTGAAAATATTTGAACTATTACAAAAACTTTAACATAAGTGGTTACGCCGACGCCGACGCCGACGCCGACGCTCGGGTGACTGCAATAGCTCTACTTATTTTTATCGAATAGTCGAGCTAAAAACGAAGATTTATTTTCTAAATAATAAGATTATCTGATAAAAAGAATCGGTATATAAGAATCAATATCGGATAAAAATTGAGAAGTTGTCATCATAAAATTAAATATTTAGAACATTTATTAAAGACGTTTTCTGCAGTTTTCATATAGACATATGGGCAACATTTAAAACTGTTCAATAGAATTTCTTTAAACTTGGCATGCTAACAGAAACATTTTAAAGGGAAAAAATTGGGGTCACCTTTCCTCATTTTCGAGTTATCTGCCCTTGAATTGGACTTTTTCGTTAAATTCAAGGGCAGATAATTTACAAAGAAGCGAAACAATACATGTTTTTGCTTCTTCTTTCATGAAGCTTACCTTCATTTTAGTCAATATGCAAAATTTTAAGAACAAGTTAAGAGTGGATAGTTTTTTATCCAACTTCTTCTCTTAACCTGAGCATTTTTTCTTAAAAAAATTGGCCTATTTTTTATTAATTTAAGGTACCTTTATTTTTCATTGAAAAAAAACAACAACAAAAAACAAAAAAACAGAAACGATAGTCGGAATCGCATGTAATTATGCATTGTATTCAACAATAAAAGGAAGAACATTTTCCAGAAGTAAAAACAAGAATTCATTTACGTATAAGTTATCTGCCCTTTAAATGACCTCAAAGACGTAGAAAATTCTGATTCAGGGGCAGATAACTCAACAAGAGCTGTCGGTAGGACAGCAACGCTCGACTATTCTTAGTGCTTGATAGTAAAAAAAATGCTTGATACAGTTACCTCCTCCTGTTTACAGGTTGGGGTCATGATGGTGAACAAGTGTGCAAAGTTTCAAAGCCATATGTCTATGGACTTTGAAAATATTTGAACTATTACAAAAACTTTAACGTAAATTCTAAGTCGAAAAAGGGGCATAATTCTGTCAAAATGCTTGATAGAGTTACCTCCTCCTGTCTACAGGTTGGGGTCATGATGGTGAACAAGTGTGCAAAGTTTCAAAGTCATATGTCTATGGACTTTGAAAATATTTGAACTATTACAAAAACTTTAACGTAAATTCTAAGTCGCAAAAGGGGCATAATTCTGTCAAAATGCTTGATAGAGTTACCTCCTCCTGTCTACAGGTTGGGGTCATGATGGTGAACAAGTGTGCAAAGTTTCAAAGCCATATGTCAATCGACTTTGAAAATATTTGAACTATTACAAAAACTTTAACGTAAATTCTAAGTCGAAAAAGGGGCATAATTCTGTCAAAATGCTTGATAGAGTTACCTCCTCCTGTCTACAGGTTGGGGTCATGATGGTGAACAAGTGTGCAAAGTTTCAAAGCCATATGTCAATGGACTTTGAAAATATTTGAACTATTACAAAAACTTTAACGTAAATTCTAAGTCGAAAAAGGGGCATAATTCTGTCAAAATGCTTGATAGTTACCTTCTCCTGTCTACAGGTTGGGGTCATGATGGTGAACAAGTGTGCAAAGTTTCAAAGCCATATGTCAATGGACTTTGAAAATATTTGAACTATTACAAAAACTTTAACATAAGTGGTTACGCCGACGCCGACGCGGACGCCGACGCTCGGGTGACTGCAATAGCTCTACTTATTCTTATCGAATAGTGGAGCTAAAAACGAGAACGGTGACGCCAATTGTTTTTCGCTTAAAATGTTTCTGTTGTCATTTTCTAACAACATGCCAAGTTTAAAGAAATTCTAAAATAACCCTATTTTAAACAAAGAAAAATACGTGCACATGGTATGACTAGATATAAGCCTACATATGTTATACATTTACGTGTATAAATAATTATATATAAAGTGAGAATTTATAAAGTATATAGAAGATAAAATACAAAAAAAAAACACACAAAAAAAACAATTAACATAAAAATTACATAATGACGAAAGACTTATTCATCTCAACAAAACAAGTAATGTATGTTGTACAGATAAAAATTGATAATATCAGTGAAACACTGGCATGTATTAAGATAAGTTATCTTATTTTATCAGAAGATGGCCGATTTACATTTTATAATATATTACCCATTTCATATACATATAGCATGGTGACGTGCAAACCTGAACATTTTAATTATTTGTTATTTTGACAGAAGTAAGAATTGTAGTTGGTAAGTAATTTTTATTCATACTTTTATAGAACGCAATGCGTATTTTTATTAATGGCACTAATAACATATTTGTAATAATAGTGAAATCAATCTGCTTTTCAATTGTCTGTAGTTTTTCTTTAATGGCAAACAACGGACTATATAAAGTTGAAAATTGAGAATTCTATATCTAATTTATGTGTCGATGACTTAACAATGGCTACACCATAATGCCTTTGAATTGACACTAGTTTTCTGCATTGGTCGTTAATATGTAAAAAAGTTACAAAATAAAATCTCCATATTTTACTAGACTTTTCATTAATTGCTTCGTAGGTATGGAATCAGAATCTTTATGTAGCGTTGGTTCAGAGGAGGATATCGTTTTGTATTGTCTCCCCTGTGAACGAGATGATATAAGTGTACCCGCCTTCGGATACTGTACCGATTGTAACGAGCATCTGTGTCAAACATGCTTTACATTCCACAAGCGACACAGCCTTTCAAGGAGCCACTCGCTGCTTGACAAAAATAAAATGCCGCTGACCCCACATGTGTTGACAACAAAAGGTCCGTCACAAGTAACAACAGATCACATCCAGACCTGTACTCGCCATAAGAAGGAAATCATTAAGTTTTACTGTCAATTTCACAATGCACTACTATGCAATGTCTGTGTTACTCTTGAACACCAAATTACTACCTGCAAAGTCAACTATATACCCGACATTTCCGGCGAGATCGTGAACAGCAACGAATGTCTGGATATGTTGACCACCATCGACAGTATGATCAATCAATGTAAAACAATGTATGAGGTCGTGCAGAAAACTACGGCGTTGTCAAATAGTTCTTTGAGAGAAGTATTATCTGAAATCGCTAAATTTAGAAAGGAAATTGATCAGAAATTAGATGAACTGGAAACAAGTGCGAAAGAGAAAACAAAATCTATTCACCGTGCTAATAAGAGAAAGCAACACGAAATTGAAAAGCAATGTGCTGACATAACTAAAACTTTAGAGGAAAAAAGAAGTTGTATCAAGCATCTTAATACATCGGATCAATCTGACAAACTTTTTATTGAATTAAAAGAGGCAGAGAAAATAGTTGAACGCAGCCGTAGCGCGTTCCAGTTGTTAACTGTATCCGATATCGAAGAATACAAGTTTTTACCAAATGGAGAAATAAGAAACATGCTTGGACAGGAGAAATCAATAGGTATAGTGGTACAGAAATCAATTAATCCAAATATTCAATCTACAGCCGTCGATCTAAAGTCACAGAAAATGTTATACAAAGGGGAAATATGTGTGAAGACACCACAAAACAAGCACGGTTGTTGTATCACAGGTATAGCTCTCATTAACCCTGTTTATCTTGTAATAAGTGACCACGACAACAAGTCTATTAAGATGGTTGAAACGCTTAGCCAATCAATCGTGGACGAACTATCACTTGATGCTAACCCGTGGGATGTAACCATAGTTTCCAGCAGCAAAATTGCTATAACCATTCCTAATACCCAAACTATTCAGTTTGCAAAAATCTGCTCCGGCAAATTGAAAAAGATTAATTCCATCATGGTGAATGGACATTGCCAAGGTTTGAGTTTTTTCCAAGGTAAACTTGTGGTCACTTTTAGCGAGCCTGCCAAACTTCAGATTCTTGAAACAAATGGCGATATACAAACAACTGTTTCAGGACAAAATATTTTCTGTTACCCTGAATATGTAGCAACGGATATGAATAGCATATACATATCAGACTGGAAGCTGAAACAGGTAACAAGGCTAAATTGGCAGGGCAATGTAACTGGTGTATTTTGTGATCTAGCTGAGCCTGGAGGAATAGCGTTGACAGAAGAAGGGACTGTGTTTGTTGGTGACAACAGCAAGCATAGTATAGAGGAAATATCAGGACAGTGTGCAAAGATACAAGCCGTTTTGAAGAATCCAAAGTGCGCGCGAGCTCTCTGTTGGTGCAAAGAAAAAAATGTTCTATATTTCAGTAGTGAAGTTGCCCAAGTAAATAATTATCTGCAAATCTATGTGCGATCTTAAAATAGGGTCCGATGAAATATCTACCGATTTCATTAAAGTTTATTAATAACATGAACAGGACAGTGAAGTTTAATTGGTATCCCTGCTTTTATCATATAGCTTTCGGACAAAGTGCATTTATCTGTGAACCTTTGAATATCTAACATTTGAGAAAATAGGAACTGTTGCAATATCTTTTATAATGTAATAATATAATAAAGAATCGTTTGCTATTCTTTTTTCTTCATTTATTATAAAGAAATGTTTTTGTTTTCTTTTGATTTAAAAACATTTTCTTAGGGCGATCCGCGTTCATGAAGAAAAAAAACTATACATGTAAATCTCTTTATAATTTTATGTTTCAGGTCTTCTGATGCGCTATTTCATTTCCTTGAATTTGATGTACAATAAAAATATTGGTTCATTCACATTCCGTTATGCTCGTTTCAGCCACAGATTTGAACAGTTTTGCGTTACTTTGCACGATTCCTGCATTATTTGCACATTCCTGCGTTACTGGATATACACGGTGATATGAGGAAAACTGTGACCTCTGGGACACTAAAAATGCTATTTAGACCCTTTAAGTGGGTCATGAGAAATAAAATGTAGAGGGCCACAAGTTGATACTACATACCCAAATGTCAATGCTTTGGGCAATGTAGTGTCAGAGATTATTTAGATATGTTTACTATAGGAGTCTATGTTCCTCCAAGGGACTGGGTTATGCCATTTTTGACACTATGTACATATTTATACAGTTTTTGTAGAACCTTGAAAAGTAATTATACCTGCAAAAATATCAAAGCTCAGGGAATTGTAGTTTTCCACAATATGTGTGTTCCCCTAACTAAGTGACACCTAGGGTGGGGACAATTTTAACAGGACATGATTTATATAGCTTTGTAGATGACCTCAAGGTGACAAGACGTATTTTTTTTTGTATTTTTAAAACAACATTGTGAAATTTAACATCAGTGACAAGATAACTGTCACTTTTGTAGATGTCCACAAAGTGATGCTTTACAACACATAAATATGCTCTTGGCATTGTAGTTTTTGAAGAGAAGATCTTTAGATTATTTAATTTTCAAGTCTAATTTTAACCCTTGTGACCTAATTATGAATCAGACTGGAATCATTTATAATTTTTTTCAGAGGGCCAAATAAGGATCTTTCCTTTGAGGTTTGGTTGAAAGCTATCCACTATACTATAGACAGCAGACAAAGTGACATTACAAAAGCTCACCTTTGAGCACTTTGTGCTCATGCTCAGATGAACTTTAATTGTATCAAAACTTGTTAAGACTTATTTTATAATTTTCATACATTCTTACTATTTCTGTTATCTCTGAATGTTATAAACTTCAACATTTCAACTGATTGTCAGTCATATGACCACTGATAGCACATTCACTTCCTTGTTATATCTTGTTTGTCCATCATAATCAGTAGATAACCTATTAACCATTAGTAGATATCTATCATAATTTTGTCAATCTGATATTCATCTTACTTTTGTCTATCTGACAACTTTTTAATGACAAGTTTTTAACAAATTGCATTGACAAATGTCTCAGTAAAGATTGAGACATATTAGGCGACTTGACACAGTGAGGAAATAGACAATATTTTTTTCTTCAAAATAATACAATTTTATTGCAATTTTAGCACATAACATGTGACATATTACCTAGGAAACTCTTCCTGTGCATTTTTTGAGACATACAACAGTTAAAATAGCTGATTATTTTCATTCTATATACATATCTGTCCAATCTGTCACACAATGTTAACATCCCTAATAGCTTTTTTTTCTGTAATAAAAGTTCACAAACAACTTTGCTTAAGAAATCAACACATACATTTACTTTTGATACACAAAAATATCTTAAAAATATCAGTCAGTCATTTAGGTTCTGAACAGTATAAAAAATGAAAAAACACGAAATTGAAAAGCAATGTGCTGACATAACTAAATCTCTAGAAGAAAGAAGAAGCTGTATTAAGCATCTTAATACGTCGGATCAATCTGACAAACTTTTTATTGAATTAAAAGAGGCAGAGAAAATAGTTGAACGCAGCCGTAGCGCATTCCAGTTGTTAACTGTCTCCGATATCGAAGAATACAAGTTTTTACCAAATGGAGAAATAAGAAATCTGTTTGGACAGGAGAAATCAATAGGTAAAGTGATACAGAAATCAATTAATCCAAATATTCAATATCCAAAGTCACAGAAAATGTTATACAAAGGGGAAATATGTGTGAAGACACCACAAAACAAGCACGGTTGTTGTATCACAGGTATAGCTCTCATTAACCCTGTTTATCTTGTGATAAGTGACCACGACAACAAGTCAATTAAGATGGTTGAAACACTTAGCCAATCAATCGTGGACGAACTACCACTTGATGCTAACCCGTGGGATGTAACAATAGTTTCCAGTAGCAAAATTGCTGTAACAATTCCTAATACCCAAACTATTCAGTTTGCAAAAATCTGCTCCGGCAAATTGAAAAAGATTAATTCCATCATGGTAAATGGACATTGCCAAGGTTTGAGTTTTTTCCAAGGTAAACTTGTGGTCACCTTTAGCGAGCCTGCCAAACTTCAGATTCTTGAAACAAATGGCGATATACAAACAACTGTTTCAGGACAAAATATTTTCTGTTACCCTGAATATGTAGCAACGGATATGAATAGCATATACATATCAGACTGGAAGCTGAAACAGGTAACGAGGCTAAATTGGCAGGGCAATGTAACTGGTGTTCTTTGTGACCTAGCTGAGCCTGGAGGAATAGCGTTGACAGAAGAAGGGACTGTGTTTGTTGGTGACAATAGCAAACATAGTATAGAGGAAATATCAGGACAGTGTGCAAAGATACAAGCCGTTTTGAGGGACCCAAAGTGCGCGCGAGCTCTCTGTTGGTGCAAAGAAAAAAATGTTCTATATTTCAGTAGTGAAGTTGCCCAAGTAAATAATTATCTGCAAATCTATGTGCGATCTTAAAAGAGGGTCCGATGAAATATCTACCGATTTCATTAAAGTTTATTAATAAAATGAACAGGACAGTGAAATTTAATTGGTATCCCTGCTTTTATCACAAAATGCCTCTAAATATCTAACATTTGAGAAATAAGGAACTGTTGCAATATCTTTTAAAATGTAACAATATAATAAAGAATCGTTTGCTATTCTTTTTTCTTCATTTATTATAAAGAAATGTTTTTGTTTTCTTTTGGTTTAAAAACATTTTCTTAGGTAGATCCGCGTTCATGAAGAAAAACTATACATGTAAATCTCTTTATAATTTTATGGTTTAGATCTTCTGTCTCAGCAACCATATGCGTTAATTCATTTCTTTGAATTTGATTTACAATAAAAATATTGGTTCATTCACATTCCGTGGTGCTCGTTTCAGCCACAGATTTGAACATTTTTGCGTTACTTTGCACGATTCCTGTGTTATTTGCACATTCCTGCGTTACTGGAATACGGTGATATGAAAAAACTGACCTCTGGGACAATAAAAATGCTATTTAGACCCTTTAAGTGGGTCATGAGAAATAAAATGTAGAGGGCCACAAGTTGATCCTACATGCCCAAATGTTAATGCTTTGGGCGATGTAGTGACTCAGAGATTATTTAGGTGTTTACTATAGGAGTCTATGTTCCTCCAAGGGACTGGGTTAGGCCATTTTTGAAACTATGTACATATTTATACAGTTTTTGTAGAACCTTGGACAGTTATTATACCTGCAAAAATAACAAAGCTCAGGGAATTGTAGTGTTCCACAATATGTATGTTCCCCTAAATTAGCGACACCTAGGATGGGGACAATTTTAACAGGACATGATTTATATAGCTTTGTAGATGATCTCAAGGTGACAGAGGTTTTTTTTTTAAAATTTAAATCGACATTGTGCAATTTAGCATCAGTGACAAGATAACTTTAACTTTTGTAGAGGTCCACAAGGTGATGTTTTACAACACATAAATATGCTCTTGGCAGTGTAGTTATAGAAGTGGAGATCTTTAAATTATTTAAATTTCAAGTCTAATTTTAACCCTTGTGACATAATTATGAATCAGACTGGAACCTTTAATAAAAGTTTGTAGAGGGCCAAATAAGAATCTTTCCTTTAAAGTTTGGTTGAAATTCATCCAACAAACTATTGAAAGGAGGCACAGTGTGCCATTACAAAAGTTCACCTTTTGTGCTCATGCTCAGATGAACTTAAATCGTATCAAAACTTGTAAACACTTATTTTATAATATTCATACATTCTTACTATTTCTGTTATCTCTGAATGTTATAAACTTCAACATTTCAACTGATTGTCAGTCATATGACCACTGATAGCACATTCACTTCCTTGTTATATCTTGTTTGTCCATCATAATCAGTAGATAATCTATTTACCATTAGTAGATATCTATCATAATTTTGTCAATCTGATATTCATCAAGGTTTTGTCTGACAACTTTTTAATGACAAGTTTTTAACAAATTGCATAGACAAATGTCTCAGTAAAGATTGAAACATATTAGGCAACTTGACACAGTGAGGAAATAGACAATCTCTTTTTTCTTCAAAATAATACAATTTTATTGCAATTTTTGCACATAATATGTGACATATTACCTAGGAAACTCTTCCTGTGCATTTTTTTGAGACATACAACAGTTAAAATAGCTGATTATTTTCATTCTATATACATATCTATTCAATCTGTCAAATAATCTTAACATCCCTAATAGCTTTTTTTCTGTAATAAAAGTTCACAAACAACTTTGCTTAACAAATCAACACATACATTTACTTTTGATACACAAAAATATCTTAAAAATATCAGTCAGTCATTTAGGTTCTGAACAGTATAAAAAATGCTAAATTTACATATTTAGCTCAACACAACATTAACACTTAGCATTCTGAATTTACCCTCACAACCAACAAAGACCAAGATATCAGCTAATCTTAAAAAAAGGGTTGAATACTTTTTTGACTATGTATATCCTGAATGGCAAGATAAAATTCAAACTATTTTAAGTATTCAGTCATCAAACATAATCCATCCATTTCAGCACATTCAGTTCAACACAACCATGCTGCAACACAAGGTTGACAAAACAATGTCACTTTGATTCCCTATCTCCTTTTAATCCTTAATTCAGTCAGAAAAGGCTAAAACATGAACATGTGACAAAGAGAAATAGGAAAATTTATCTGTAGCATCAGTGACCTTGAACCAATTGATCTGGAACCCCTGCCTATAAAAGAGCAGTCAATAAATAATGCTATGTGAATTTTAAGAATTGAAAATTAAGGGAGAGAAGAATGAAGGGCAGACTACTTGTATATGCCACATCAAAAAAAAAAAAAAAAAAAAAACATTCGAGAAGCATTAAAAAATATTAAGTGATCAATAGTGATAAATACATGTGTGCATATCAATTGGCAAAAGTATAGATATCAAAAATCATAACTAAGTAAATAACTGTGATAAATGAAACAGCACATGATTGTTTCATTCTAAAATACTGACATAATTTCACATAGATACATGTATATAGAACAATTTATTCTAAAAAGCACTTATGCTGCTATACAATCCTTGCACTGACTGGCATATATGCACATTTACTTCTGGTCTAAAAGAGACAGAAACAGGAAACAATTCTTTGTAACATGTCAAAATAGATCACTGTCACTTACAAAGAGATGTGGCACAGAAGGAAATCTTATATCTCATAATACAACTTTCTACATACTATTCTCCTAAAATCTGGGATAAGAGATAAAGTTACAATAGTTGCTAAAAGTTATTTAAACAATTCATTCCGGCAACCTGATGCCAGTTATTGCCACTTTTAATAACTATCCTTGAAACTTGACCATTCACAGGCTTCTATAATGATCTGTATAATCATAAACATAAGGATGATTCTAATCCTATTCATCGTATAACTGATATAACTGTTTATATCTCACTTTAGCATAAATAATTATTGTATCAGCAAGCCGGGAAAGTCCTGCAACAGAATAAGAATAATATTAAGTATTACTATATTATTTATCATTTGTGTATATTTTCAAAACAAAGTCAAAATCTTTATCATAATACAAGTACAATCTGTATAAAAATCCCCCCCCCCATTCTCTTAACAGATAAACACTCAGATCATTTTATAGCAAATTCCAAATAAAGTATTGGTGTTTGACCATCAGAATCCCATAATTTTTAATTTTAAATACGAGGCCATAAGTTATTTGGTAGAACCATTAACTTATGGACAACATATCACAACAGCTGATCTATAATCATTGTAATAGAAAAATTAATCATACAGGAAGACAAGTAGGGCATTTCTTCATAACTTTAAACATATCTATTTATTTTAGCTTGATTGTGAAACAAGTTTTTGCAACTTATATTAATCACTTTTGAGTCCGCTTCCTGGAACTAACCAGTGCTGGTGTCATTATGAGAAATCATGGTTGTGACCCGAGCAGGGCTTAAACCCATGATCCCTGGGTTGTGAGGCAGATACCTTAACTACTAGGCCATGGCTCCTCTATATTTGTCTTTCATTGCTTTACATCACAATAACGTAATATAAAGAGAAATATATAATTTCTACATATAACTATTACTTACGGTTGAAAATGAGCTGTGGGCATGGCCATTTTGTTTCTGACAAGAAATGTAGCTAATACTTCCGCGACCTGTATAAAACATCATAGCTTAAAAGAACATACTAATATCATTTCTTGAAAAGGGCTGATCCATTGTGAGTAATTAAAAGAAAAGCAAAGAGATGAAAATTACAGAATCAGTTTGATTCTATTAAACAAAACTAATAAGAGGATTTGATTGTTAAAGGAACTCCGCTGAGGTCTAATAGCCTAAAAGTCGGATGTGTCGCCTTTTGAACAATATAGTTTAGGAGAAATGGCCAGGACAAGAAAATTAACAAAGGTAATGACTCAAAAATAAGAAATGTAGAGTATGGGTTCTTGTACACTGCACTTCTTCTTATTGAGATCTATTATCCTATAAAGTTTCAAGTCCATAGCTTTTATACTTTCAGAGAAATGGCCCGCACAAAAATAAAGTATGAAAATAAACAAAGGGCAATTACTCAAAAAATAAGAAATGCAGAGTACCAGTTCTTGTGCACTGCACTTCTTCTTAATGAGATCTATCATCCTATGAAGTTTCAAGTCCATGGCTTTTATACATTAGGAGAAATGGCCCGGACAAAACTGGTTCTTGTGCACTGCACTTTGGGTTATTAAAAGAAGCTTGCATACCAAGTTTGAAGTCAATCAGACTTATAGTGACTGAGTTATGCTCCGGACAAGCTTTAGGGGACGCAGACACCGACAAAAGTAACCCCTATATGATGCCTTTTGAAGGCGACTAATAAATTCTTACAAACATCAACTGGTGCACTAAAAATAGAAAACTATGCAATAGACAATATGTAAATATGCGGTTTTGCAACGCTTTTCATTTCGGGGTCATATATACACAATCAAATTGATTATTTCCAGTAAGTGGAATGAGCAAATGATCTGAAGTTTTGCACAAAAGTTATTAGTCTAGACCTACATTCAGATATACAAAAATATTGAAAAATTATTTCCAGTCCCTTCATGTCAAAAAACCTCAGTTGAGTCCCTTTAATGACAGAAAATGGAGAAACGCATTATGTCTCACCGATATCAACACAGACTGATAGAAATTATTTAACCACCAATACTATTGGAATCAATTGATTCTGACAAATAAGAAATAAGAACACCAGGATAACATAATATCCTTTTACAGGTGCCAACCAGCTCTAGATTATCCCACTGTGAGTGTTTAAATAGAGGGGAGAGGAAATACCTAAGATGTCTTTATAAGAAAATTATTAATAGAAAACTGGTATCCAAAAAATAATATGATAAAACTTATTCTTCTAGGTATTATTTTAAATTTTAGCCCAGAAACTGCCAGAACCAAAAGTGATTAGCTTTTACCACTGGTCTGACCAAGCTCGATTATGGAAAGTTCCAATAAGGAAGATGATTATGTCCATTTAAGAAATTCAGTAGGTTAAAGGTGAACTTTTTGTTAATGCTGAAATGATTTACCTGTTCAGGGACATCTTCATGCACAGCATGACCACTTTTAGGTAAAACCTGCATTTGAAATTTACCTGTAACACAAAAACAGTGTTATAAACTAAAAACGAAATTTATTAAAAAGTTAAAATTTACACCACTATTCTAAAAGTATGTTTAATGATTACAGATCAGTTACTTTGCTTCAGCATTTTCATCTTTTCTAATGATGTGAACGTTTCTTGAAAATCTGTCAAAATTTTATTTTCTTAGGGTTTAAATCCTTCCAATATTATAATGGTCTTATGGTAACTAAGGTTTATTTAATTTTTATTTCAAGGCGCCAGCACAGTATTTTATGCAAAAGCTGAAACATGTGTAGTAAATGAATGCCTAATATTTGCTTATTTAATACTCAAATTTTAAGAAAAACGTGATTTATCATTTAGAAAACATTAATAGCCTTTCTAAATATGAATCTTTTCAAAGAAAAAACAAATTCGTGGAAAGAAATACCTAAACATCTGAAAATTTTTCTTATTTTTATCCCCAACTTTTAAGTTAGGGACATTTTCTGACAGAGAATAAAAGTGTAAAATGTACCTTGCATTTGACCTATAGTTAAATCTTTATCAAGTCTGTCCACACCTGTAATAAACATGAAACTGACATTAATATTGTTTCATCAGATATAACCCCTACCTTACTATAATCCGAAATGATTAGCTTTTGCCAGCTAATTCCGTGCAGTCTGACCAGGCTCTATATTGTTGGCAGCTCAATTTTTATATTTTGATATTGAAATTCCTCAAGACTTCAAATGGACTGTTACAAATGCCTTATGACTTCAAATGGATTGTTCCAAATGCCTTAAGTCTTCAAATAGACTGTTCCAAATGCCTTAAGACTTCAAATGGACTGTTTCAAATGCCTAAGACTTCAAATGGACTGTTTCAAATGCCTTAAACTTCAAATGTACTGTTTCAAATGCAAAGAAAGGCAAAGCCATTTTAAAATTTCAGCATGTTAAAGGTTGACACTATAATCATTCACTGTTTAATAAAGACCTTCATAGCACTAAATTTTAGTATTTTGATACTTAAATCCCTTAGACTACAAAATGGATTGTTCTAAGTTCAAAGTATGGCCAGTCCATTACAGGAATTCAGCAGGGAAAGGGTTAATCAACAAATTTCCTGGAATCATAAAATGAATGGTTTAACCCTTTATCTGCTGATTTTGTGTAATGGATTTGCCTTGCTTTGAATTTGGAACAGTCCATTTGAAGTTTAAGGTATTTCAATATCAAAATTGAGAAACAAACAGTATGGAGCATGGTCAGACTGCATGAATGTGCAGGCTGGCAAAGGCTAAAACACTTTTACGGTTCCAGCAGTATAAGGGTTGCTTCATTATTGCCTTGAGCTTAAAGAATCTCAATTATGCTTTCCTTTGAACGCTTATTTCTTTCAGTCAAATTTCAAGTCAAATTCAGCACACATTTTATGCTTAAAATAATGTTTGTAGCAATCAACACTTCAAAACTTAACTCATTCTCTTTTAAATCTAAGCATGGTAAACAAGTGGTGATAAACACCAATATACCAAATAATAATTGCCTTAATACTATATGATATACTTTACATAGTGTCTGTGTTAAAATATATCTCAAGTTGTGTTGACAATAAATAAATCATATTTTTCATAAATGATAGCATTCATAATGAAGAACCTTTTACACATCAAACTAAAAAAAAAAAAAAAAATCTGTACATATATAAATGCAAATATACCTGCTAATAAAAGTAATTTTGGGACTTCAACAGACAAAAACTTATTTGATAACCCTTCAAACCAGCCTCTCCAATACGGTTCTGTTCTACCAAGGTCTATCCTCCATGTGTACTGTATTTCTGGGGTCTGAAAAAAAATATTACAAATCTGTTTTCCCTCATTGCTTTATAAGACTAACAATCAAAAGTGAGGTTATGTTTTCAGGTATGCTGAGGGTTTTATGGAAACTTTCAAGCTTAAAACCGTTGAACTGGAACCAAAAGTGATATGCCTTTCCATCAATATAAAGCCTGCTTCTATACAAACGGTAGTTCAAGTTTTGTATTTTGATATTAAAAGCCTGTTAAGTCAGAAAAGACTTTTCCAAATTCAAAGCACATAAAATCCTGAACACAAGTTTTTTAGTTTAAAGGTTAATGGCAGATAAAGGCATTTTTTCAAGTATGTGTTAGCACTAGTGTTAAACATGCACTGTAGAGCATTTCTTTCTTCTCAGGCTGGTGGTTTGAATTACATACATCAGAATGTAAATGGAAAGTAATTACACTTTAACATGTATATCACTGACCAAACATGTTACTTGTCTGCTGCTTCATAGGAATCAATTAAAGATAGCAAATTATCACAATTAAATACTTTCAACCAATCCGAATAAGGTATTAATTAAAATCAAAATTTTTAGAGAGAAGTCTCCACCTTGATGTGAAGTGCAAGTGATTAAACTCACCCTCTGTCCTATAATATCTTAAAGTTGAAAATACAAGAACAAATATGACCATAAAATAATCTTTAAAAAAAAAACCCACTCTGCCTCAGTTTTAGCTAGAAGATTTATTTCAATCAATTCTTTTTAGACCATGAATGGTTCTTTCTAGGTAAAGTATCTGACTGCTGTACAAGGAAATTATGTAGAAATATAAAAAGTCCATAACATTTCTAGATTGATACTCACTTCAGGTTTTTTAAATTCGTTGTCACTTTTCTGCTGTGTTGAACATTGATTGGCTGTTGATGAACTTTGACCCGTAGATTCTCCGCCTTCTT
Organism: Ruditapes philippinarum; assembly: GCF_026571515.1. NCBI lineage: Eukaryota > Metazoa > Mollusca > Bivalvia > Venerida > Veneridae > Ruditapes > Ruditapes philippinarum. The sequence continues at coordinate 55,779 of NW_026866794.1, forward strand.
CCTCCTCTTCAGCTATAGTTTCACTTGCATTATGTATGATATGGTCTTCATGTTGATGCTCTAGCTCTGACGAGGCCGTCTCATTTGTATCTACTCTAAATAGAACACATGAAAAATATATTTTACATAGGTTACTGCTCCCCATTGTTCCATTGTTTTTTTTGACAAAGCTTAAAACATGATTTTTCTTTAAGGAACAAAAGAAAAACTATTTTTTTATGTCCTTGGAACTTAACCCATCATATGAAACCCCAACCAAGGGTAGAGGTCAAAGGTACCAATACATCTTACACCTGTTACTATTAATTATAAATATACAGAGGTAAATAAATGACAACTTACCTTTTGACTTGACCCACCATGGATACTCTTGCAGAATCTACATTTCTTACTTGACCACTTCTTACACTGAAAAATCAAGCAATGAATAGGCGAGATTAAATGCTGCTTAAAGAATAATATGAAACTTTATCCATACAAAACTTACACTCTATATTGCATGCAAATAATAAAGTGTTAAATAGATCTGCTTAAATTTAGTTTAGTTCAATTCAGAAACTTGTGACTTTACTAGATCAACCATATGATGCCCTGTCTGAAGATCTATTCATTTTGTTAAACTGGATGGAATTTCATGACCAAGTCAAGTATAAACAGGCAATTATGGTATATAAATCAATTTACAATATTTGCCCAGAGTACTAAACATTTTACATTCAACCATACAATTAATTCCTGGTGATGCAAAACAACAAAAGTTTCAACTATTCAGGGTCAAAAATCTGAAATAAATACCAATCAGCATACATTCTGCATAATCACTTCAAAACAAAGTTAATGAAGATGGAAGTCAACAAACACCAATTACAATTCAAAAAGTAAAGTTTGTTTCAAACATTTCATCACTTACCACCATTCTATAGCCTGTTCCAAAGATTTGAAAACTTTTGGTCTCCCTCTGAGGAAATTCTGCATGCTAGACAGAGCTTCCAAAGCTGTGCCCTCCACCACATCTATAACAACCAGGCCAGCAAGTGATGGGATCAAACCTCTTACCCCTGTATGCACTGCTATAGCACCTCCCATACTGTTATAACAAAACAGATCCAAATATTTGACAAATATTGACATGAACTTATAATACACTTGTACAAGTTTAACATAACTAATGGTGCTGGATACTATTTTGAAGCTATCTAACTTAGCATGTTACTTTTTACAAAATAATAAGAAATTACTTCTTTAAATAGTGAAAAAATATGGTACAATGTGATGCCATTTTTTTTTACAGAAAAATGAAGCCATCTTCTACAGAATAGTTGTAATGTATAGATAACTGGTACTTTTCATGCAAGAGATATCATTTTATATCCAACATTCTGAATCTTTTATTTGCTGTGTTTCATTTACACAAAGGATGCATCGGTCTTTCGGTTACTTTTCAGCTTAACACGTGTAGGAAGACCCTAAGTGCCCCTCAGTGCATTACTTCATGCATGAAATCTTAAATAAAGATCATTAATTTCCAACACAAACAATTTCTTTATACACCTTCATGTTAATCTATATATCATTGGCTGATATATAGACAAACTTGCCTGCTATTTATAGTAAGTATTGCCTAATATATATACAATGTTGACAGATATATAAACAGTATTGCCAGATAGACAATTTGGTCTGATATATATACAGTACTGCCTGATATATAAACAGTAAAGAGTGATATGCCCTATACCTTGTGACACTGACCTACCTATGTCCAATAAGTATAACAGGTGGTGCATTTTCTCCGTACAACTCTTTTACAATGTCACCAACATCACTGAAAATGAATCAAAATCAAATAATCACTAAAATAGAACCAAAATATAATCATCAAGTGACACAAAATTGTCACAAACCAGATTTTCTGCTGGCATTATTACACGAAAAAGCCCCCACAAATGGCAAAAAAATTATCACCTCACACAATTCTAACAGTATGTACCAGCACACTTGATGACAATCATTTTAGTAAAAGTTTAGTTGGAATTCCTCAGGAAAAGTATGAGTTGTGCACTATGGATATTGTTTATCATGCGCTGACAAATCTCCCTGATAAATTAGTTTTCTGACACTTCCTCCTTAGACAAAAGTTTCCAATAATTACTTTTCTCATAAAATCATTCAAACAATTAAATTTGTGTTCTAACAAATATTGCAAATAATTGTTTTTAAGATACAAAAACAAAAACGTATGTAGATCAAAGGTATCATGGATTGACAGAGTAATGATGTGTTTGTGGATTTTTTTTTACATCATTTAAAGAGAGAATTTTTTTTTTTTTTTTTTTTGATTTCATCTTTTTAAAAAAAAATCTTTATTAAACGCCCCCCTTTTGAAAAATGTCATGCCCGAAGGGGGAGTTAAATTGGGATTTTACGGTACTTAAAATTTCAGAAAAATGTATACATGTATAATCAACTTACCTTGACAACACGTCAGCTGACAATGTAGTTTCATCTGTGGTCACACTATCACCTATAAATTACAAGATATCCCATGAATTATTAATTCTCATATACTCTCGGAGAATGTCTTGAAATGTTAAGTACAAAAAATAGAGATAAAGTGAGCCCCTTCTTTTACAATTCCTTTCAAAATATGTAACTATGATACTTAGAATTTTACAAATTGTAAAAATTTCTTATGCATGTAATATTAACTTATTCCAATCTAATTGTAAATGGTAAGAGCAAAAGTAAAAGTCAAAATAACTTTTATTTTGTCATAACAGTTCAATAATTTATTTTCTTTCGCTATACAAAATAATATATAATCCACATCATCATATTGTCACCTTTATACTAATCAGTCTCTTGAAATATATTACTAATTTATTCAACTCAACTTTACAGGGGATAAATTAGCAAAATGTTACTTTAAGAACCATATTATAACCAGATGTTCTCAGAGATTCCATGTCCACATTTAATTTTTTATAACTAGAATGAACAGAATGGAAGCTACATACAACTGTTTCAGACATTATCTTTTCTCAAAGATCCTGAAACACAATTTTTTTTATGGTTTTATATCATAAATATGATGCTCAAAATAAGATTTATCAATTTTGTAAGTTCCAAAAAGCATTATAAAGATATTACCGAATTTAACATTTCATGTAAATAAAGGGAGGTAATAAAAAATTTATTTTCTATAAAGTCTAAGTCAAATATTTCAATAAGAAATGAATGCATATATTTTAATGATTACATATAATATGTACAAATATTTTCAGTACATATTTTACATATTCTTCGATGTTTGAAAATTATTTTATAAGCATAATTATATACATATATATGATTTCACTTAAGTGTGGTATACAACCTCACTTACAACATACAGGATCTTTAAATACGCGAATGAAGAAAATAAAAATCCTCTACTCTTGATCTCAGTATCAAAACTAGGGTAACACACCTACAATGTTTCATACATTGTAATACGTTATACAAAAATTTATTTGAAGTTGAATGCAAATAACAACATACATAAGCTGTGAATAGCTGTTGACCAAAACCTTCTAGTTTCTCTACTCCAGCTAAGAGGAGAAGTTGTGACACACACCATTTACTTACCATGACCTCTCAAATCAACTGCGGTACATCTACAAGCAATTAGCTTTGACAATGAGCCCTGAAACATTTATTTCAATATTTTTTAAATAGTTTTTTTTATTATGTTTTTTTTCTCTGAAAAAATTTCAACATTAGTACAATGATTTAAAGTGACATGTAAAATTAGTAATGTGTGGGTAAATTATCAAAATTATCTTCTTCAATATGATTTCAAAGAAAAGTCTGAGGAAAAAAATATTGATGTAAGATATTCCCTATTTTATAACAGAAAATTGGAAAGATAACTCTTTTGCATATTCATCTTTAAACTAAAGATATAATAATGGTATCCTAAAGACAGGTTTTCGAAATGTACATGTATAATAGCAAAATTACGAAAATATAAAAATTAGAATATTGTGTCTTACTGCATCAAGAATTATTATACAGTATGTATTACTTTATAATGCAAAAGTACTTCCATCAATCTCTGTAAACAAAAACTGTATATATACATATAAAACATAACACATTATCATATACACTGTTATTAAGTAAAATGAGGAAACTTACACAAAGAGCTGCCCAGGAAAGGGCAGAAAATCCTCCGCCATGAAGAAATAATAAAACAGGGCCCTCTGTTCCACATTCATACACGCGGAACACCTAATGTTGTTAAGGTATATACACATTAAAAATACTCATGCTGAAGTCATATAACTGATTACAAATTCTGAACCTCTACTTCCTATAGATAATTTCCGGTCTTCTTTTGCCCTGACCCTTTTAATCAGACCCTTTACTGGTGGCTGACTATCCTGACTGAGTCACTATCTTTACATTTTTAACTTGATGTTCTCTAAAAATTAAATTATGACAGTATTTGTAGTATTATTTGAAGCAATGAATTTTTTTTAACAGATTTGAAAAGAATTTGTACTACATATGAATTTTCCAAGGAGGAGAGTTTCTTTATTTTTATTACAGTATAAATATTTTTTATCATATATTATTAAATCTTGCACTGTCAAATTATAATTTAGATAATATGATATTGCAGGGAAGAATTATTGCTGGTGTTTTATAAAACCAGTGGTTTTAACTTTTGTTTTAAATATAATGATAAAATAAAGTTTTACATGTTAAACTTATAAAAACAAGCAAAAGTATAATTTATAAATTAAAGATGAACAGAAGATTTAAATATTAATGACAGAAAACCATTAACTTAAGTCAATACAACCTACTAATACTGGGCATTAAGTTAACCAGTCTATTATTTTGTAGAGCTTTGAAAAAGGAACAATCCATTTGAATTTTAAGTGATTTCAAAACTGAAATAATAAAATTAAGCTACCAACATTAAAGATCCTGTTTCACATTGCATAAATTGGTTCAAGCAGGTTAACAGTACACATGTACATTAGATAATTTTTGTAAGGATACATTTTCACCAACTTGGACATTCAACTCTTTTTCAAAATAGTTATCCCAATAAACTGGCGTATAGTCTCTTCTACGGCCAATTGGTTTCTTTTTTCCACCCCTGCAAAATAAAAGTTTATAAGTCATACATGTCCAAATGTTTCCTAGCAACCGTTAGGTCTAAGTCTAGATAACGATTTTACTTAAAAGTAGCATGCCTTCAGATAATTCTAATAAACAATTTCAAAAATGTTTTTTCATGGGTAAAAATATTGTTGGGTATATCAATAAGGTGATTTAATCTAGCCTAAGGTAACTTAAATCTTAACTTCTCTCAAAATGCAGAAACTTTCAATGTTACTATTTAGTGGCAGCATGGGTGGCATGCATGGCAGCATTATAGTCAATTTGTTTACCATAAACATGTCAGACTAATAATCTAAGGATTGATGGTTGAATGGGTTCAACCGCATCAGGGACAAGCTGTTATTTTTAAGCAAGAACTTTTACACTCATTGCTTAGTACTGGATGTTTCCAAGAACAGATTCGAGAATGTTTCATTAAGCTTACAGCTTCCAACACAATGAAAACAAGAGCAATGTCAACATGGCCATCCCCCGCCGAATGTGTTTGCTCATTGGAAGAATGTTGTGAGGATGTGATCGTGAATAAAACTAGGCGTTGTGTACGGTTCGTTTCCTTTATTCAAACTGAATGTTTACATACATAGGAAATGACGTTACGTTGAAAACATAAGTTAACAATTCGCGCCAAAGCGACGTTACGTGACGTCGCGCCAAATCTACAACATTCTCCGGGCCTCAGAAATGCTAAATGTAATAATTGTCATACAAAAAACATAAAGTAATGGAATTACTTATTTAAAATCATATTGAAATTGAGCACCATAATTAAAACAGCTATATTTAGATATATCACAAACAGATTGGCGCTATGTAAAGTCTCGTTTTGAATTATTTTCACTTGTCTATGTTTATACAAATTGAATTGTATTTTCACGAAATATTAGCGGTAAAGGATAAATATTTCAATAAGTATCGTTATGTCTATTCATCTGGTTTCTGGATAATTTCCAATGGGTACAATTTGACAATCGGTCGTGTAGTCAGCCCTCCGGATGTACGTATCCTTGCGGCCCTCGAAAACCCGTCATTTCCCGTTAAAAGTTCATCAACTACCGCAAGGCTCCACTATAGCCTGGGTGTAAAGTTGTCTTGGACAATAACAACGTCACCAACCTGAATAGTCTGGTTTGTGGTACCACTCGACCGTTGGTATTCTCTTAATGACGTCAGATACTCGTGTTTCCAGCGGTGCCAGTAGTGATTAATTAATTCCTCACGTCTTCTAGCACGTTGTCGAACATCGTCACCTTTACTATGGTAACCGGGAGTATCGTTGGTTACCACAGTATCGTAGAATGGTAGAGTTGTAAGTCTGCGTCCATGTAGTAAGTGTGAAGGGGTGAGAGGCTCTGGATCATCTCTAGCAGATGAAACGTAGGTAATTGGTCGATCGTTCATCATTGCCTCTACTTCGGTAACTATCGTCTTCAGCGTTTGCAAATTAATGGAAGCTTTGCCGAGAACTTTCTTAATCGTTGTTTTCATTACACCAATTAGTTGCTCCCACATTCCACCATACCAAGGTGCTCTTTTTGGAATAAACTGCCAATGTGTTCCTCTTTGTGTAAGGGCAGTATGAAGATTTTGTGAATTATAGAGTCGCCGGATTGTGGTACCATTATCAGATATCATAAGTCTTGGTAATGATCGTCTGCTGATGAATCGTCTGAAGGCTAACATAAATGATTCTTCTGTAAGGTCTGGAACTATTTCTAGATGAACAGCACGGGTTTTGGCACACGTGAATAGACATATGTATACCTTCTGCTGAACTTGCTTTTCTTTAATGTAAAGTGCCCCTGTGAAATCAACACCTGTTACGGAGAAGGGTGGTTCGACGATTACTCTGGAAACCGGAAGTGGTGGGGGATCTGGGGCGGTATAGGGTCTTCCTGTAACTTTTCTGCAAATGACACATCTTCGGAGAACACTTTTCACGTGCTGTCTGATTGATGGTATCCAGTATTTCTGGCGTAGATGGGTAACAGTATGGGCGACACCTGCATGTAACTGATTGTAATGAGCGTCTCCTATTATCAGTCTGGTGACATGACTTTTTGGGGACATAAGGAACGGGAATCTTGTTGTCTCTGGCAACTGTGCGTTATGTATTCTTCCGCCACAACGAATACAACCGTCCTTGTCTAGATAAAGTCTTAGCTGTCGAATTATTGGACTGCATTTTTTCTGGGATTTAAGATCTTGAATTACGTCTGGGAAATATTGTTGTTGGCAAGTTTCAATCAGTTTTCCTTCTGCTAATCTCAGCTCTTCTGTAGATAATGGACAAATTTGGCGATAATTATACGTCACTCTACAGTTTTTAGTGAAACGTATAACGTATGCCGTAACACGTAATAACGTCCATCAGCGCAAACAGGGGCTGTTGCAGTTTTTAATAAAACATCTGACTGGTGGGTTTTTGAAAATAATATAGTTGTATCACCGGCTTCAATATTAGTACTCCAGTTTCTATAACTTCCGGTTACGTCAGACTGTTGTGTTTCATGACTTCCTATGGCGGGCTTATTTGGGTAGTTCTGGGGAAATGTCGATTGGGAATGGCTGCATGTACTAGTATGATGTTTACCACGACACTGGCGGCAACGAGACTTGGACGGACATCCAGACACTTGGTGACCTTTACTTAGGCAGTTAAAACACAAATGTTTTATCTTTATGATTTGAATGCGCGATTTAACATCACTTACTTTCTTACAGTCTCCCATATGTATTTCATCACAGTAAACGCACTTTTTCTTTGAATGCTCAGTCCGGTATAATGACTTCCGGTTGTCTCTATTTCGTGCGGCGGTATAAAATGATGCTGTTGGTATGAATCTTTCCTGTTTAGTGTTCTGTGACTCTCCCGCTTCCATAATTTCAATCTCTCTGTTTAGTGATTTGCGTAAGTCTGGAAGCGTCCAACTTCCGGTACCATGTTCCCTAGCTAAATGACGTCTGGTTTCCGGTGGTAATCTTTCAAGGATTATTGGGATTAATAGATTGCCATATGTATCTTGTAGTTCACCTAATGATTCTAAACCCCGGATGTTTGTCTCAAGCATATCGTAAAATTGACGTAATTCTCGAATATCGTCTGCTGGTGTTGGTAACTTCAATAATGTCTGCATATATGCGGAGGTGATTTTTTGTTTCTGTCCGTAGCGCTCTTTTAATAAACACAATGCCTGAATGTAGTTTGCATTCGTTAACGCGAACCCGTCAATAGTTCTTGCAGCATCTCCTTCTAGTAATGACTTCAGGTAACTGAATTTCTGCACGTCTGTTAAACTGGGATTGTTGTGCACTGATGATTCAAATGAGTCCAAAAATGTCTGATACGTCAAGAGATCACCACTAAATGTCGGCATAGAAATTGTCGGCAACTTGTGATGAAATGAATTAGACAGCAGTATGCAGGTTCTGTCTCTAATGTAGTCCATCTGCTCGCAGTGATTGCTGGATGATGATTCTGTTCGTGACGAGTGGTTGATATTGTCTCTGTCTACGTCTCTTACGGAATCAGATAAAACCTGGAATTTCTTATATTTCTGTAGTTGACGTTTTACACGAATGTTGTACATAGCGGTTTCCTTCACCTCTACTGCTGTATTTTCTGTATCAATCTTGTTTAAAATGTCTGCATCAGTACTCGCCAAAGAAAGCATAATGTTTTCGATTGTTTTTATGAGAAGTTGAACATCTTCTATATTATTTTCTCTAATTGCATCTTCGATTTCCTGCAAATGTTCTGCTATAGTAGCTCTGTGGCCCTCTCTCACTGCTTGTAGTTTATGAAGATTCATGGTGGTTTCGGTTCACGGCACCATAAAATGTGAGGATGTGATCGTGAATAAAACTAGGCGTTGTGTACGGTTCGTTTCCATTATTCAAACTGAATGTTTACATACATAGGAAATGACGTTACGTTGAAAACATAAGTTAACAATTCGCGCCAAAGCGACGTTACGTGACGTCGCGCCAAATCTACAACAAATGTATATGTAGTAGAGCAGAATAATTCCATTTTAAGAGGTCTTTTGGTAATGAAAACTGATGGCTATAGTGATTACAGATTTGAAACCTATGTGAATACTGATGGCTGAAAATAACAAAGGGCAATAACTGAAAAATAATGCAGGGTAGGTTATCATTCTTGTGTGCTGCATCCCTCCTCAGTAAAATCTATCCACCTATGAAGTTTCAAGTTGATACCTCAAATACTTTTTGAGAAAAAAATTGAATTGAAAAATTAAGTATGAAAAATAACAAAGGGCAATAACTCAAAAATTATAAAAGGTAGAGTTATCATTCTTGTGCAGTGCACACCTCCTGAGTGAGATCTATGCACCTATGAAGTTTCATTTTGATATCTCAAAGGCTTTTGAGTTATGCTCTGGACAAAAATTAATTTTGAAAAATAACAAAGGGCAATAACTCAAAAATAATGCAGGGTAGAGTTATCATTCTTAAGCACTGCACACCTCCTCAATGAGATCCATCCACCTTTAAAGTTTCAAGTTGATACCTCAAATACTTTTTGAGATAAGCTCTGGACAAAATAGCATGAAAAAAACAAAGGGCAATAACTCAAAAATTGTATAGGAAAGAGTTATCATTCTTGCACACAACATTCTTCCTCAATAAGATCTATCCACCTATGACATTTCATGTTGATATCTCAAACACTTTTTGAGTTATGCTCCACTCAGGTGAAAAATTAGGTATGAAAAATAACAAAGGGCAATAACTCAAAAATTATGAAAGGTAGAGTTATCATTCTTGTGCACTGCACACCTCCTGAGTGAGATCTATGCACCTATGAAGTTTCATGTTAATATCTCATAGGCTTTTGGAGTTATGCTCTGGACAAAAATCAATTTTAAAAAATAACAAAGGGCAATAACTCAAAAATCATGCAAGGTAGAGTTATCATTCTTGTGCACTGCACTCCTCCTCAATGAGGTCTATCCACCTATGAAGTTTCAAGTTGATAACTCAAATACTTTAAGAGATATGCTCCGGACAAAAATGTCGGACAGAAGGACGGACGGACGGAAGGACGGAAGGTCGGACGGACGGAGACTATTTCTATATCCTCTTCCGAAAATTTTCGGCGGGGGATAATAAAATAAATTTGTATAAACTAACTGGATAGAATTCTTGTGACATAAATAGTAAATTTTGCCAGATTTTGCTCTATATTTTCAAAGCATTGCTAAGATAGTAAACATAATACATACATATCTTAAACTATAAGTATATTTCGCCTGGTATATTTTTCGCAAGTAAGAATTAAACAATGGGGTTTATAATTTATATACAAAATAACTGAGTTTTAATCATTCTCAAAGCAGATATGAATAACAGTACATGCATATACTTTTTAATTTTCCATCTAAATGAGTACATATTATCATCTTTATTGTTTTTTTTTTTCAATTTGATTAATCTTATACACCCATAAACACTTTCGATATGATGTACGTAAATAACTGAGGTATATCGAGTGGAAAAATACGAGTTGTTTCCCTTATCTTCAAGAAAAATTGGTATCTCTTAAGCTAAAACAATACAAATTCAGCCATTTTTAAACCGCTAGTTTGTTGTGATTAAATGTCCAATTTTAATTTTTTTACATCTATGGAAAGCTTGGGATCTTAGCTTTGTCACAGTATATAATTTTACATATCTTTTGACATCAAAGTATTTAAATTAACTGAAAAACCAGTCATGTGTCAGCCCATTTTACATATGATTTACACAGTGAGATACGCAACTGGCTATCTTTACTCGAAAACCTACTGATAAGAATAGCCAGTCGTCTGCTAGTTGGGGAAAGTGTTTATCAGTGTATTTATTAAGAACCTGTCTTGTGTCTAAAAAAAAAAAAAAAAAAAAAGATAGCATGAAACTTTGTCAAAATAATTAACACTAGTCCAATAACTAGCCGTTTTAGTAGAGAACATGAATATTTTCTTAGGATAGATTTTCTTTGAGTGACAAGCTTGAGAAGTTGACAAATTTAGGAAGTTACCAAGAAAAATACACCAGGATTGAACGCACGAGATAAAACCTATAGTGACACAATAAGATAAGATAGAAAATAAATCACAATTGGCAAATAAAAAACAGATTAATAGATCTTGTCAAAACTTCGAAATTACCCAACACCAGGTGGTGGCATCGGTGGTAAACCACCTCCTATTCGGTGTTTTATTGCTTGTCTTTGGAGGTCTGACATCTTTTTGTTTATTAGCCTCTAAACTTTTCAATGATGTTTTCCCAAAATCGAGTTTTTCTCAAAGTTTTGCTATAATAATTTCTTTTAAGGATGTAATAATAATTATGTATTATTATTATCTAGGAAAATTTGCTCTATAAATCGATTTAAGTAAAAATATTTTTTAGCTTACAGACTAATCCGAGATGTAAATAAATGGCGGACAAGTTTGGAATCGGGTTTGATTAGTAACCGTGAAAAACATCAAAATGTGATATGAAAATTGCATTGAAAGCTTTTAAACGGAAAATGAAATCAAAGAAAATTATATAGAAATGGTGAAGAAAAAGGTTAAAACGTCCCAGAAGCTGAAACGGCGCGGTATGCATAGAAAATATTTAGTTGACATTAGACAGAACCAAGTTTGTACATGTTTTGGTGCCAAAACTGAACTTTCTTTTCTCAAATTTCTGCTTATATATGACATTTTAAGTCTTATGAATTGATTTCAAGAAAAAGTCTGAATTTACTCACACTTTTGCATATTGTATATATCTGAATATTTGAAGAATTTTATATCAAGATGGATGATTGTTACTTATGAATCATTTTTTACCCCACCCACTTTTTTTTATAAATGTCAGCATGAGTTACATTAGTAAAGTTAGTTATTTGGTTTATTCAGGGTTCTAGCCAGTCAGTTAATGCTAGAGATGTGCCTTTAGTTTTTGATGTATGCAGCAAGCCCATTCAATTTCATTTCAAATATAAGGGTACAAGTAGTGAAGGGAAAAGAGTCAACTCGGCCCTATACCAACTCGGCACGGGTCAACTCGGCACGGGTCAACTCGGCCCACTTTACAAAAATATAAATAACGTATTAACTTTGCTTTGCATGTTGTTAAGGTAAATTAATAATGAGAAATATCTTATTGTTATATAATTATACTTCTGCCGAAATAAGTACATTTAGATATTTTTAATTTATTTGTTTGCAGATAAAATTAATATAGATTGATCTAATAAAAATGTGTTTCCTTAGAGGCATTTTGTTTGTTAAGTAATATACAAAAAAATATTAAACAAAAACGTGTTTACTTCATATCATAAGCTTCTAATTAATTGCAGGTGGTCACTATTCAAATGAATGAATGAGTCAATCATAATTATCACCTAATTAATCGGTATCCTTAACATACTCACTGATTGATAATAATAGCCCATAACAATATATATTTCAAAACATTGTTTGACACTAAAGGTATTAAAGTCAGAAATACAGTGAGATATACGCAATCGGTTATCTTTACTCGCAATTTTACTGATAAGAAAAGCCTGTCTGCTGCTAATTCGTAAACTATCAATAGGTGTTTTACAAATAATTACAATAAATAATGATAACACAAACCTAAATATTAATAATTGAAAAGTGGGCCGAGTTGACCCGTGCCGAGTTGGAATAGGGCCGAGCTGACTCGGGGGCCGAGTACGTTTTAAGGCCGAGCTGACCCGAATTCGTAGTGAAGTACCCTCTGTCAATGAAAATTGAGGGTTCATTTCAAAATACACCCATTTACAGTCTCCATTTGAACTAATTAAATAACCGAGGTATATTGAGTAAAAAAGTAAGAGTTGTTTTCCTTATCTTCGTGTAAAATTGATATCTCTTATGCTAAAACAAGGCAAATTTTGCTGTTTTTAAACCGCTAGTTTGTTGCGATTTAATGTCTGATTTTTAAATTGATTACACCAGTGTAAAGCTTGTGATCTGAGCTTTGTCTCAGTATATACTTTAACACATCTTTCAACACTAAAAATATTTAAATCAACTGTTAAACCTATCACAAGTCAGACCATTTTACATACAATTTATACAGTGAGATACACAACAGGTTATCTTTGCTCGCAAAACTACTGTTAAGAAAAGCCTGTCATCTGTAGTTCAGAAACTGTCAATCAGTGTTTTGGGGGCGAACACAGAAGTTCAAACATGTTTTTATGCTAATTTATGTAACAAAAAACATATTTTTCTCCAGCTCAATGTGTCATGGTTAGAGCTGTAGTCAATTGTCATGATTAGAGCTGTCGTCGATAGAGACAATATCAATGTATGGTTGATATTTTTCTGTCGATCAATATTTGATACACATTAGTAAATATTGATAATTTTGGTTAATTATTTTAATGTCTATAAATTAAGAAAATTCGACCAAAATATAAACAAAAGCAGGTGGCCATGTCTAACCACAAGCTGTTGTTACATGCCAATGGACACATTTCATAGCAGTGATAACAAAATTTATATAACATTAATAAACAGGACACAACATAATTGTATGAACAGAACATATATTTTACAAGGTATGGAAGTGAATTATATACAAGCAATAAGGAGTATATGTGATATAGATATATATCGGGGTATCGCTGATATTTCAATTTGTCATCCAATATCGATGTATCGTCAATATGCTTTGCTATGAATCAATGACAGCTCTAATCATGATATTAATGAACAGGTGTTCTACCCACTACATAGGCACAGACTCATTACTTGAGGTTGTAATCTAGCAATTTAGCTGACATTACAATCACTGATCTTCTGTTCAGTTCATATGTTCATTAATAAGTTCTGTTGCAGTCATTTTATATTTCATCAGTACATGCAACACTGTCATATATCTATATAGTTCCTTGCAAAGACTCCCCTACCTGGTATGATGCCAATTTTGCTTTCCTTGTTAATTTTGTTTTGCATCATGTCGCTAGAACTCTGTGATTATAACTCAAAAGATAAAGAGGATTGGCTTAAAAGATATTGAATCCTTCTGTTTTGATACTTAAACGAATTTTCAATACAAATTATGAAATATAACTTTTCCTTTTCCATAGAGAATTCTTGGCATCAAGAAGATGTGCAAGTCAACACTGGACTACCTCCGCAAGTTGAGGGTCAGCTGAGATGCTTTTGTAGAGTATCTGTCACTCAGATAACATGGGATGTCCCAAACACCCCAGATGTCACATATGTCAACCTAAAATGGTGGGGTGAACCAGGAAATGGAATTATGTTTAGGTACGCTTTCTAAAACATTTCATTCATTTTCAGGTTGAGACAATATTTCTATAAATGACACCTTCGAAAATGTTTTCTTACTTTAAACATTATCACGCTTTAGGAATATAAAAGAATTGAGGTGCTGTTTGAAATAGTTTGTGATTGTATGTAATAATGAAAGTAAAAAAAATCATTTTCAGACAACACTGTATACAGTGTGAATTTCATACTTTGTCTTATTCTGTAAAATCCGAAAACCAGGCTTTTTAAAGATAATACTGATAATATTGAATCATTTGAAATGTAACAGTTTTGAATATTTTTTGTTTTGCTTATACAGGCCTGTAGATCTTAAATGCGGTAGTGCAGGACAGGCAAAGACCACAGCCAGGTTTCCAGTACGATCTGGTCCTAAACAGTTCACAGCTTACTTGGCTGATATGTCCAGCCTAGTTCTAGATGTTCTGAGTGGTCCAATGCAAGTCCCTATTGGGAATGTCGAAGTTCCTAGTATAGGAGAGTTAGCACCAAATAGACCTATAAATGGACTGTACCCAATAATCTCACCTACGGAGGAGAAGATAGGAGAACTCCATGTATCTCTTGTTTTAGAATCTCTAATGGGTAAGTCTTTGAAATTACTTTTTATAGGCGCATATTTCGGGGATACTTATTACTTTGTTTTTGCAACAACCCATGACTTTTGAAGTTGGGAAGTTTTAGAAAGTTGAAAATATAACAGTTTCATTCTACCTATATAATAGAACTCTTTTATTTGGCAGATGATAAATTAATACACGTTTATGAATGGTGTCTTTCATAAAAAAAACACACCAAAAACACAATATATTTCTGCCTTAAAGGGGCAACATTCGCTGCCGCGGCAGCGAGTATTTGTGGGTGTGACTAATCAGTGATGTAAAACTGTCTGTTATAAACCATGAGCTAAAAATAGAATGCAGTGTTAACCTGCAGAGAGAATGTAAACAAAACAGCATATTTTACACAGGAGAGGTTTAATGGATGTTTTATATAACTCACAGATTAATCAGATTAATTAAAAGACATTATCAAGCCATCTTGTCCAGATATTATTTTTGAAGTCAGTTGTTTTTCATCAAGTCAGACAACTATGTCCAAATCCAAAAGATGTGCCTTACATGGGACATTTCTTTTAAGAAAAACTGCTAAAAATGATCTTGACAGGAATTTAAAATATTTTTAAACTATTAATATATAAAAATTTTATACAAATGATAAACATTTGTGAAATGTAATTTTGACTACAAGATATTTACAACAAAATATAGTGTAAATGAAATATACCTGGAAGTTACTTTTACTGTTTTCATGAAGTTTAAACCATTTAAATACAAGTTGAATCAGTACTTTGAAATTCAAAAAAAATCATAGATTAATGGATTATTGTAAATTTGTTGGATATAAATACTTTTTGATAAAGTAAGATCAGTAAAAGTTATTGTTTTTTCTTATCATGTATTCAGCATTAGAATGTGTCGTCTGCTGAAAATCTCCCTCCCTGAAATATATATCGTCTGCTACAAATCTCTCTCACTGAAATAAACACTGCCACGTGCATCTGTTTACTACTGAAGGTTCATGACCTGTAATGATCAGTTGGCTCCTCCCATTGAAATTCAAATTTCAAATTTGACAGCCAGTATTTTTTTCCAGAAACACACTTAACAAAGTTTTATTTTGAATAATTTTGGTCAATCTATATCAAGAATATCTATGCCTACATACATGCCAAGTGTTGTTTAAATGCATTTGGTAATTAATCTTAAATCTTTGAAAAAGGGTCCCTGAAGTGAAGCATGCATAAAATTAATAAGAAACCTGCCCTAGCGCCATCTGCTGGCTTTTATAGTCCAGTTGGGCCTTTAAAGTTGGTGATAAACTGGTTTTGGAAATTCTTAACATTTTTATTTATATAGATTAAACTGGAAATTTTCAACATTTTTCGCCATTAGAAAGGTTCCTATATACAGCCTTTATTTTATGCAGAAAAAGTCACTTTGTATTCTTGTGTAAATTTGCCGAAATGTGAAAAGTATATAGTTACTATAGTATCATTGTATTGATTTTGAAATGCATAGCATGGTATTTTGATTTTGCATGTATTAAAAGGCAATGGAGATTTTATTTTAGAATTTCTGTTGATTCATTTACATTTGTATATTGTTTAGTGTTAAATCATGCCTATGGTATTGTTTTTTGTAGCTTCCTATGACAGTACAGGGTCTATACCTACCACAGATGTTAGTATGGAAACTTATACATCTCATGTAACCCAAGAGTCCACATACCCGAAACAGTCCCGCCCCACTCCACACACTGATCAACCACAAAAGCCGATGGAAGATCCATTTATATCACCAGCTTCACATCAGGTATTCTTTTTTTTATTCTTTGGTTATTTATTTTGGTTGGGATTTCACACCTGCAAATTACTACAATGTAAATGTCATAGGCAACTTTCCAGATGTGCTGGTGGGTGAAGGCCTTAGGTGCAAGTAATTCAATTTTTTTTCAGGCATAAGCAGGCAGTATCCTCTTAATATGCTTTATACACTGACTAGGTAATGTATTGACTCTTAATTAATATTTTGTTTTGAATATTTGTAGAATGTTGAAACTAGATTTCAAAATGGCTATACGGAAGATTTGCGACAACATTTACGTTACGAGGCTGATCCGGCTGAACGTCGTTTCAAACAGATGGATAATGGCAGTGCCGTTGCTATAACAACTAATGGTGATGTCATCAAAACTAGTAGTGGAGAGTCACTTCAAAGCAGACGTAAGAAATATTTCAAATGGTCTCAACCGTTTTTAGGGAAATTTATGACATCTACTCCTTGTTTAAAAGACTGGTCTCTTTTACAAGTTGATAGCAAAGTACAATGACAGTATGAGCCCCAAATTGCATGCATTTTCACTGAAACTGAAATTTTTATCAGATTAAATTTTTACAATGAAAAATGTACATGTATCATGATTTTTAACTGAAATGAAAAGGGTCAGAACACACAGATCTGAATTTGTGTCTTCAGACTTGAGCCTACTTTAGAAATTGAAGAAGTTGCTTATGAATAGTTTTTTGTACCCAACAGAAAATGTGCGGGGAGAAGACCCCCAACAGAGACAAGCAGACGGTGACCTGTTGTCAGTTCTGTTGGATCGAGGGAACAAATTACGAGAACAAATGATCATATCTTCACTAGAATCCAAGTCAAAAGCTGGGAACCATGAACAGATGGAACCAGCTTCTATTCAACCAATCAGAGGTTTACCTGATAGGAGGGAAGTTGACATGTCTTTAAGGTAAATTTTTATATTTATGTTTGCAGTTTCATTACACAAATTCTTAAAACAATCTATTTCGCTCTTGCTTAGTATACAACAAAAGAAGAGCCCAATGGCAGCTATATAGAGCCCAACTCACTGACATATCTAAATCATCGAATACTCTTTAAGAATTGGCTCTTCAAATGTTTTGTTTAAAATTTCAAAACCTTTGCAATTTATAGTGGACTGATCCAAATATTAAAGATGGCGAGTCCATTACAAAAAAAAATCAGTCAGAAAATAGTTAAGTTTGTTGCATGATAAGAATGTTCTAGTCAAATGTCCTAGAATCTGCCTGATAAGTTGACATTGTAGTGTATTCTTTATTTTTGTAAGCATGGCTGTTTATCTATAATTAAAAATATTTTTTTAATGATTTTAAATGTACATATAGAAGTACAGATGGTAGTTTCCTACATGAGATATTGAG
Organism: Ruditapes philippinarum; assembly: GCF_026571515.1. Taxonomy (NCBI): domain Eukaryota; kingdom Metazoa; phylum Mollusca; class Bivalvia; order Venerida; family Veneridae; genus Ruditapes; species Ruditapes philippinarum. The sequence continues at coordinate 74,043 of NW_026866794.1, forward strand.
AGCAGAGAAGTTGTATGGAGGTGGAGAAGAAGTTGATCTAGAGGATGCTGCAGTTGATCTTGTGTTTGGTGACCAACTGACGGATGATATTAGAGTGAGTATATTTTAGCCAACTAGCTACTGATTTAACTGTACATGAATTAATGTGTACATACATATTTGTTTTATGTACAAATACTGATATGTTTAATATACATATACTGTTTTGCTTACTGGAAATGTACTTATTTGTTTATTGTACAAGTAACAATTTGTTTAATATACATAATTATACTGATTTGTTTATTGTATGTGTACTTATTTTATTAAATATATATGTACTGTATTGATTAAATGTACATGTATATAAACTAATTAGTTACAAGTACAAGCATTGATTTGTTTAATATACATGTACATTTACATAATTTAACTGATTTGTTAAAGCAGCAAGCAGCCAGAATTATATATATTTTCTATAAGAAAAATTTTAATTGTTCAAATTTGTGAAAAGCGTTTTTCAGAACTAAACCTAGTACAATGCATTATTTTACTCTCCTATATTAACTACGCAGAAAATAATGAGTGTCTGTTTTTAATTTATTCAGTTATTTGGGCGTGGCAGTCCCAATCAGAGTTTATCAGATGATGATATTATTAGTGACCAGGAGGATCCTGTACACAGCGAGTCAATCCTAAATGAATTATTTTATAAGAACCCCGCCTCAGAGGAGGAGCTTAGTGGAGATGACAGGAGGAAAACGCCCAACAAACACTTGGATGATGAGGCTAATATGGTATGGTCTATTTGTCAGCTTTTCTACCGGCACATCACTTAAAATATAATTTAAGCTCTCAAGATAAAATATAATCACAAGTAGCACTTTTCCTTTTTCCTGTTAAAAAAATTCTCAATTCATTGTGTTGAGAATAATCAGGTTTCAGCGGAGTGTTTTTCGGTGTTGTTGTTCTTGGCTGATAGGGGTAATGATAGAATAATAGAGTAATCAGGGTTTTTATTATTTAACAGATTGGCGATGCATATGATCAGTTGAAATGCTGTTAAAATTGGTTGTATTTTCCGCCTGTAGATTTAAATATCCCCCTTGACCCTTACCCAAATCTGTTGTTTTTGTTGGCACATCTGATGCCTCAGATAAAAATGATTATCCTGTGAAAACTACAATTTCCTCTAGTTAAATAACATTGTCAAGGTGAGATGTTAAATATACTCTCTTTATTTCAGCGCCCACCCTCCAGAAGTTCTTCTGTTTCAAGCTTAAATCTGGCATTCCCACCAGATCCAGCTCCAAAAAAGACATCAAAAGCAAAGACCCCTCCAAGAACCCCAAAGCGTAAATCCAGAGTAAAATTACGTCGAAAAGGTAGCAAGAAAAGGAAGTCATCAAGGTCAAGGTCTAGGGCAAGTGCCAGTGATTGTAGTGATAGTGAGGCATTAAGTACTGCTAGCACTCCGAGGTCAGAGTCGTCGCGGGTTTCCTTTGATATGATACCATCAGATATTGATGAGCCGCCAGAACAAGGTAAATTTTTTAATAATTACAATGTTATCTTGAAAAAAAAGAGTATGTTTTCGAACAATTAATCATGTCCCAAACATTTTAAAAGAACTGTTGTTGTTGTTTTTTTTCAGCAGCTAAGATTAATTAATTATGTAATAGTCAACTATATTTTATAATATTTGATAAAAGCCAATTATGGAGAACCTGATTCAAAAGAACCTAAACCAATTGAAAATACTCAATAATAGTGAAATACATTTGGTATTTGACCAATGAAAGTTTTAGAAAAACATTTCTATTTTGCCATTATCGGGTTTTTAAGACAGATTTAGCTTTGTGTATATTTTTTGGGGTTTAAGAATGAGAATTGTTTCTTATTATTTATTTTAATGATTAGATTATATATTTTGGGATTAAATACAAACTGTTTATAACTGATTGAAGGCTCACAGATGATTCAACATCTTTCAGTATCTGTTAAGTCTACAAAAGGTGTGTTATTAAAAACTTATATAAGACTTTTTGATAATTAATGTCTTTTATAATTTACAGAAGTAGCAAGGCACAAGAAGAACAACAAAGTTGATGGATTGAGTGTTGAACGTTTGACGTTGTTAGGTCGTGTTCATGTTGCCAGGGTTACAATAGATCAGTTAATACTGACAGTGCATGACCTTGACTCTTCCAGCAGTAAACCGAAACCAAAGACAAAATACGGCATTAGACCACCAAAACCATCTCCTAAAGCAAAGAAATCATGGTCAGTTATTTAAGTGTTTATCTGTGTACATGGAAGATTACATGTTAGGTATATGCCCTATCTAACTAAGTGTAACGATAAGTTTAATGTGGGTACATAGGAATCACCTTTCAGTTGGCTTGGACAATAGATTTGTTGAAATCTTATTCTCTGGTTCATGACTCAATAACTTTACAACACTTTACAAGAACTTGTGACTGTGCCTTAAATTTTAAGATATTGATAATTAAAGTGTGATGATCAAGATGTGTAACTCTTGTCTGATCCTATTTTTTGAATTGTCTCCCTTTTTGTCAGTAGTAATTCTGTTGCATTGAGTATTTGCTAAATTTGTGTAATGGGCTTTCAATTGGAACAGTCCATCGTACATGTTTGGAGTTTTTATAGCCAACTGTATAGAAACAGATATATTGATTGGTCTATGTCTGTATTGGTTGCAAAGGCATGTCAATATTGCAGGTAGCATTTACGGTGTTCAGAAATTGGTGGTAACAGCAACTTTCGATAAACCTTTACCGCACTGAATATCCTGCATATTTAGTTGACAAGGAATGCAATGTTAGACATATCGGGTGTGTAGGTATGCACCTTGCATGGACTACTACCTTTGGATTGCGTTAAGGTTGATGGACTTGAGTCTGACTTTAGTATGGGTCAAAGAGGCTAAAAAAAGATTTTTTATGTTCCCTCATAGTTAACTGTGTCAAAGAGACATAATGGAGCATCCATTGATGTCACCTACATGTATGTTTATTTATTGTAACTTCTCATTACAGTTTAAATAGCAAGTAATTTTGATTGTGTTTCAAAAAATTTCAGTACATATTTTATCGAGTACCAGTTCCCAGTTGTTGCTACCTCAAGAGATAAATACTCGCCTAACGCCATGGCAACTGAAGTGATGAGGGTTGTGTCGAGAAATGTGAAAAATGGAGGTAAGTTATTAATATATTCATGTAAATTTTACTCATAAATTTTTGAAATATCCCCCAGAGGTTTTTCTTGAAAATGTATGCAAGGATCTGTTGCCATGATACACTTTATTTCTTTTGTTTGAATCCTTGCTAATAATATCCTTTTTTCTTTATTTTGAAAAAAATTGACATGAATCAGAAAAAAATTAAAATGGACATTAAGTAAAGGTTAAAGTTTATTAGTACGTATTTTCAAAATTAAAATGGTCAGACGCCTTACAGCCACGCGACCAATTTAACTTTGTTAATACGTACTAATAAATTTTAACAAGCTTAATGTTTTAAATTATTTTTATAAACAGTTGATTTACTTGACTGATTAACAGTTACGATTCATTTGAAATACTGCAATCCTATTGGACAAAAAATAATTTCAAACACTAACATTGATTTAAAGAACAAAAAAAAGTGAAAAAAATAAAGAAAGAAAATATTATATTGCAGATAATTGCTTGTAAATAAAATAATTGTATGTTGTTGTTATTTTTCAGTGGTAACATTTAATCATCGTTCTGTATTTCCTGTGATGTTTGATGGATCAGCTGTTGAGAAATGGTGGAAGTCTGCACTCGTGTTTAAACTTTACTCTAGAACGGCTGGGCAGAAAGTGGTAGGTTTAAACTTACCTGTTGTATGATTTTTAATCACTTGCAGAATGATTTTCCAGTTTGCCATTAAAAACATCTGTGGACTGGCTGAGAATGAAATTGCCTTGGTTTTTACTAAACTCTTCACAGTGATTACCTCCCTTGGCAGATTGTGTCTGTACTGATAAGGGGAGACCACTGTGTAGGAGATTGGGCTATTACTAGTACTGTAGAGGATTATTTAAAATACAAATCTAAATTTTTTATCTTCAGAGTGGCTAGAGATGTGTGATTTTCTTTTATTATTTTTAAGTAAGTTGAGCCTCTGACACTATGCTTGAATTACAAAAGAAAACTGTTTGAAAATAATTGTAAAATGATTAGGAAGATTCTTAGAGGAATGTGTAATTGACTGTTTTACACAGATAGTTTCAAAGTAGTTCATCACAAAAGTTATTTAACATTTACCCTGCCGAATTTCTCTAATGGACTTGTCCTTATGTGACTTTGGGACTATTCTTTGTGTGGATGAGATATTCAGGCTGTTAAAATAATAAAAGCAAACAACATAATATTGTCAGATCTGCTGACTGACGTGGCTCGTGATTAATGTCATTAATGGACTTGTCTAGCTTAAATTTTGGAACATACTATTATATTTTTAGGAAATCAAGATGAAAATTGAAAGTTGGTCACATGACATTATAGAGCCTGTTAGGTCTGCAGGGATGTGAAAGCCTGTCTGACTATATTGATGACTTTAGGCTAAGCTGTGGAAGGGTTAACTAAAAAAATTTTTTTTTATCTTTCAGCCATCACTCATTGGAAGTTGCGGTATTCCTCTTAAATCAATTTTGAAGTCTGAGAGTCTGTATATATCAAAGGATATGGAGGTACGACAGTCAGACAAAGCTGGTAATGTCTCGTTGAATGGTTCTAAACATGGCGCTGATGGAATGTTGGGGGCTTTGAAGGTGATTATCATAATTTTATTTTTTCAAGAATTAATCCAAATTTGTATTGAATTGTTTTGTGTTGGTTTTTTTCTCTCAGTACATTACAAACTTGTCTTATTCAAAGAAAAGGTTGAGCTTATATGACCACTGAGTCATCGTTGTTGTTCTGGTGCAAACACTTTAACATAGCCTATTATTCAAACATTTAAAAGTAATAAGAAACCTGGAATACTTGCTTCTTATGACAAGCTGCAATTGTAAAACATGGGGCGTAAGTCTGAAAGCTATATTTTTGAGGTTATGCCCCTTTTTAACTTTTTTTAGAGAATTAGTTTTCCATAGTCATGTCTCTTATCATTTGAGCATTTACACCTTCTTTGACTATGTGAAAAATTGCAGTACTGTAGAATACCTAATAAAACTTTTTCAGCCAAATTTGTGGATCTTCCAAAGCACAAGAAATTCATATTGCAAAAGAAATTTATTATAAATTAATTTTTTTTCTTCAGATTATTGTTGAACTAGCTTCTGACAGTAAAGAGTTTCCAACTCAGTTGGCAAGAACCAAGCTGGCAGAGATGACAGGAAAAGCTAAAATAGTTCCTATATCTCAGACCCCGCCTCCACCATCACAGATCCCGCCTCCTCCTTTACAGCCCCTCCTTCAGGCTCCTAAACCACCAGTCCCTCCAGTGCAGCAGAAAGTCAGTGAACCAGAAAGAGGTTTTCCAAGGGGTAGAGGTAAAGATATTTTTGTTCTTATCAAGTGAACAATTTCCTTTTAATTAAATGATTAGAGATTAAGATTTTCTTTAAAAGAAATCCTGTTATTATTTCTATATTCATTTCTTGGAAAACATACGGAAAGCTGAGAGACGGACCACATTTAGTTGTCTTTCATCACTTAAAAACTGACAATTTGTTCTAATTGCAAAGTTCTTAAAATGTTAGTTTAAGATACTAGGAGATTAAAGCTGTTAAAAATAAAACTGTTAAAAATTAATAACAATAAAAATAGTTTCATCCTAGCTTGCTAATGTCACCAGTATAAAGTCATTCCTGCCAACACAATCCATACAGTCTGACCATTCTGTATAATGTTGACTGATTAATTATAGCAAAATCCTTAAAATTAACAATGTGTTGTTCCATATTCAAAGAAAGTCAAGTCTACTTTACATATTTAGCATGGTCAGGTTACATCAAGAGATGTCCAAATGATCCAATAATTCAATGATATTGTGAAGCATACTGAAGCTGATGTATAATTATTTCAATGTTTCGTAGAAGGAAGAAGTAGGTCAAGATCACCAGCCAATAAAGTGTCAGCAAACTATGAAGCCTCGCCTCTTGAAGGTCTGTCAGTCCCGCCTCCTGTATCAGTTCAACATTATCAAGGAGATCAAGTGATTTTAAACTATCCCAGCATGCAACAGGAAATGGGAGAGGTAGGTGTCTATTTATAAACATGTTGCGCAATACTCACAATGATATGTGTATTTACCCCTTTTGATTTGGATAAACAATAATTTTTAAATTATGTGTGTCCATGTAATATCGCAGGTAACAGACCGTTTAAAATATACCTGATAAAATGAGACGTTAACTGTTGCAAGCAGGCACCAACATGTAAACATTGAAAGAATAAAATGCTATGTTGAATTGAATATTATTCTTGGTTGCATTTTATTTTTAGATTGTAAATGAAAAAAGATAAAAAAATAGAAGTGAAAAAAAAATATGTGAAAGTTTATACAAACTTGTTTTAGTTTGATTTGTGTCTGAAGCTTTTTGAAATACTCTCGAACCCATTCTTGGAACCAACCAGTACTAAGCAATAAGTGTAAAGTTTCTTACTCAAGGAAACAATGGCTTATCCCTTGAGGTGTTTGAACCAACATGGCCAGTAATCTTTAGATTACTAGTTGGAGGTGTTGACCACTCAGCCATGCCGCCACATGTGAATGTTTGAAAATGGCATTGGCTGAAATGTTATTATAAAGAGTTTGAATTGAAAGGATATCCAAATTAATCATTAAGAACTTAAAATATAGACCCAAATTTCTTTTACAATTTTTGATTAATGAAGTACATCATGTAGTATATTACATGATATTTATATTAATATATCAGTGATTTGGACTAAACTGTTTTGTTCAGGTAATGACGCTTCATGCATTGTTGATGATACCAGATGGTAAAGGAATTACAACTCAGGGTATTCCATCTCTTATGTCAGCCAAGAGACATCCAGTCTTCCAGCCACCTAGTGCCCTATCTGCTCCAGGTTTGTCACCTTCAAAAAAAGTCTTGATTATAGAATGTTTGCTACAGTTTTCATGTAGACATTAAAACAGAATGAAAATCAAATTCAAGGGCACATAACTCAAACACAAGTTATCCAATTTTTGCTTCAAATATTTTTTTATCATGCAAAATTTGAATAAATAAAATGACCTTGAAGGCTAAATGAAAGAACTTTTTTATTTTTGTAGTAACGTTTATCTTTAGAATTATGAATGATTCCATTAAAATACATCATTATTATAATGATTTTGCTCTTCATGTATACAAGAGTTCAGATAGAAAGCTAAATAAATAAACTTTATAGCCATTTGTCTGAACTAAAAATTCATGTATTTAAGTTATTTTTTATGCTGAATACTTTATTCACATAATGAAATCTTTTTGTTTTTCAGGTGTTCGGGCAAGAGACATGTGTGTTCGCAACACATACCTAGTGTGTAAGATGTTTTGGTGTGATGAGGCTGTACATAGTGCTGTGTGCTGGGGTACTAGTGAACCCCAGTTCAAATTTCAGCAGGTATAGTAAAATTTATGTGGCAATTATTATATTATGGTGTTGTATGTTTATATATTCTTTCATGGATGCAATCAATAAAATTAATGGGACACAGTGTTAAATCTCAGTGTCTGAAGGGACCTCATTAAACCTTAAACATCAACAGCAAGCTTATTATCCAAACTGGGAGCATTTCTATATAATTGAGGGAAGTATGTAGCCGAAGGGTTAAAGTTTGTGACTTCAAACCACTTGCCCCTTTCTACTGTTTGTTTCAATTTCGACTTGACTTTGGATTCTTTCATGTGAGTAAGCTATCCGGCAAGCTTATGGAACATATGTGGTTCTACTCAGGTGCCAAATTGTGCCTAATATAATGCACGGAAGGCCACCTGAAGTCTTCTTGCACCAGTAAAGCTGGAAAGTTACATATGACCTATACTGTGTTGGTGTGACAAACAACCCAAACAAATAAAAAATATATGCAATTTTGTATGCTATAGAACGATTTTCAAGAAGGTTATACATTATTATAATGTCTTACATTTTCAGGTTGCCCCTGTGTTAATGTCTCAATCCTTACTTGAACGTTTGAAGAATAATTTTATGATTGTTGAAGTATGGGATAAGAAAACTTCGGCTGACAATGATAAGGTTTGTAACTCTTGTTAAATAAAGTCATAAAATGTATGACATTTATCTTTAGTTTGGTCAGTTGAATAATAGTAAGTCTATTGCATTTACCTTGGTATCAACATAACACTTTGTTTTGAAATTTTGCTTGCAACATCTTGCTGCACAGCTTTTTATCTTATAAACTATGAAAGATATTTGCTTGAAAATACAAACTTATCAGGGTTATTAAATTTTGTATGTTTTTTGCATCAAGCAAAAGACATTGATGGTATTTTATTGTACATTTTCAGCTTGTTGGAATTGTGAAGTTGAGTCTACACCAGTTTTATATGTCATTCAGAGACAAAAGAATAGCTTCAGCATTGCTCAAATCTCAAGTAAGTCTAACAGTATTAATTATTGTCTTTTTGATAAGTTTAAGCAGCTTTATCTACCCTGTTTAATAAATCATCACATTGTTAAGTTGACATAAGTCTTAAGCTCTTCTGGTGCCTCTCTGTACATAATTTCAGGCACAAATGGGCACCAGAATAGAATCACTTACTTTTGTAAGCTTGCTTGAAATGTATTGTTATCACCTTTTCGAAGACATCTTACAATCATCACAGTCGTATTGACATTGTAAAAATGATAAAAAGCATTCCCAGCTTGACTTGTGGAAGAAGACTACCTGTGCCTCTCTGAGCACTGGTTCAGGCATGTATATACACCTGACTTAAATGACCGATCTTTTGTAAGTTAGCGGGATAGCTTCCTCACATGAAAGAATCAAAGAGTGATAGAAACTTTCTATGGGTTTTCATTATTAACCGATTGGTGATCCATATCATGAGTTAAAATTGGTTATATTTTTAGCCTGTTGTTTAAAATAACCCCCTTGACCTAATGAGGTTAATTTTTGTCGGCTCATCTGTTGCATCAGATAAAAAATGAAAACTCTTGAGTATATATAACTGGTATAGTTTTCCTACTTCCATATTTCTATTTATAGCAACACATGTTTCTATTTATAGCATTATTTCTATTTATAGTATCCTGTGATAGCAGTGGAGAATTCACTGCCAGTTGTTGATGTGTTTAGTGGCTCACAGTTTGGTCAACTTAATGTTCTTCTTGCCATGGGATCAGCAGAACAGGTAGACTTTTAATGTTGATTTTTATATACATAAAATATTTGGTATGAAAAGAAGCAGCAGTTCAGTTGTTGTTGTTTTTTTTGTTCATATAAAATGAATTACCAGTAAATGTAGAAATTTTCATTTTGCAAACTTCAATCTGTTTTCTAAGAATGACCTTACTGATGTAAGTTTTTACCTAATGTAATTTTATATGAAAAATAGGTTCTGTATTATTCATTGATTTAATGATAAAATCAAAGCAGAAAAAAGGATAGATATATAAAAAAGGAAAACAAAGAAGAAGAAAAATGGCTGGAAATAAGATGATTTTTTTTCCGTACAGGTGGCGCACCTTGTCAGGATGAAATCTGATGGAATGTCAGCTGTATCGGCACCCGAACGACCACAACATTATCTTGAAAGGTAATTGTTTGAAAAATGTCCTTATCTTTAACCTGCCGAATTTGTGTAATGGATTTGTCCAGCTTCCATTTTTGGATTTGTCCATTATTGATTATGGGGATGTCAAGATGAAAAATGAAAAGTTAGTAGGCAATACAGAGTTTGGTCAGCCTGCACAGATGTGAAGACTTTAAAAATGATATCCCTTAAAGTTTAAAATGAACTGTTCCAAAATGAAAGCATGAAATGAGCTAAGTGATATTCATGAAAGGGAGGAAGATTTCTGTTATCAAATATGTGAACTGAAATCTATTCAATTTGTTTATAAGCAACTGTATCTATCTGAAATAAAGCTGCGAGGTTATCTGGTGATAATATTTTTTTATTTTGAAAATTGAGATTTGGTGTATTCATTCCTCATAAGTATCATTATAACTCTAAATGTGGCAACATAAATGCTACAAAGTTTTTTAGGAAGATTGAATGTAATATTTACACAATATTGCTTTCAAATTAGAATGTGCAAGAACGCCTGAATGTGACGACATTTTTTAACTGACAATTTTTGTTCATTTTTACCCACATTTTTGTCATTTTTTTACAGACAAGATTTATTGCATCATAGAGATACAATACCAGCCCAAATAGGTACAGAGTCTGTCGGTAAGTAAAGTGTATCCATAAATTTTTCGGTAAATTACATGTACAGTCAAACGTGTATTAAGCGACCGGGCAAGGGAAACACCAAAAACGGTCGCTTAATGAAACGGTCTCTTAAGACAGTCAGCATGATATAAAAGTCAAAATTTATAAATGACATTTTTATTCGATGGGATTGTTTTTCAAATTCATTTTTATATAAATGTTGAATAATAAGTACGCTCCGATAATCTAAACGGATGCAAATGTAAAAATAACGTTCTGATATTTATTGACAAAACAGTTTTGATCCATTACGTACATGTTTGACATTTTTTCCAGAATTTTTTAACTTCTCCGTTGTTTTTCCTTGTCTCCAACACGAAAACCCTATTATTGAAGATGTTTACTGCTGTGCATTTTTTTCATTTGAAATAAACAAACTACATCTATTTGTTACGATTAATTTAATGGCTGATCAAGTTCAAGGTCAATTCAATGCAGTCTAAATGTCAACAAGCGAAGCGTATACACCATCTCAGTATGGGCGGAGCGTTGCATTGTTTATCCGATATTATTGGATAATACACGTCACGCGTATACTTAACTTCATTTGCATACGCTAAAACGGTATGGGAAATAGAGTTTTTCACACGTTTATTGTTGTGTTTTGATTGCTGACACTTGTGACATAACGAGGTGGCGTTGTCTAAAAACACAATTACTTAACAGGTAAAAGTGGTCGTTTAATGAAAAGATTGATGTCAATTAGGTGACTAATTAGCGGTCGCTGGTCGCGTTGAGCAAAAGTCGCTTAATACATTAAAGATATAGAGAGAAAATGATCGGGGGGAATTTAAAGTGGTCGTTTAAGACAAAAGTCGCTTAATACACGTGGTCGCATGGGCAAGTTAGACTGTATATACTTGGTGGTTGCCCTTCCGACTAAAAATTTTGGCACATTAATTTGGCACATTAATTTATATCATAAGATGTTTAAAAAATATTTCAAAATCAAGATTAAGAGAGCTGAAAATATTGATTTTGTCAAAAGAATAAAGCACAAATGTTATATACATTAAAAAATTAATATTGCTATTTCAGTGGAGCATATATTTGAGATAGTGATCGAAGGAGTACGAGGTTTGAGCTTGTTTGAGAACATGATCTGGGGCGAGGCAGATTGTTTCGTCCAGTACAACTTCCCAGCCCAGCAACAGAACAACCCACCAGGCACCCCAGTTATACGGCATGGTAAGGATTTTATGATGATTTATTATTGTCAGATACATACAATTTAGAAATATTTTGGGTAAATAAAAAGTTACTAATTCATTGGTAAAAAGCATTTTACGTGGAATTGTCTACTCCAGTCACTTCCTTTGACATTCTCATTGTTACTGTCTCTGTTACTTGAGTTACCACAACTGACATTTTTTTACATCTGACATTTAAATCTGACATTTAAATCTGACATTTACACACATATGAATTTAATTACCTCCCTTGAAATCTATAAAGTCCAGAATATGACTTTTGTTACATCACCTTAGATACTCAAAGTCTCAAATTTGGCCTTAACTACCTCTTCAGAAATGCTTTTTTAAGCATCTCTTTATTTTCCAGTTAAAATGACATTCTTTATCACCTCTAAAAAGTGGTTCAGCTCCAGATTGTCTATTTATTTTGATAAAATGCTGTGTTTTTTTTGCAGCTGTACCTACTATGAAAGCTTTCCGAACTGCCACAACATTGTGTATAGCTGATCCAACATTCCATGATGTAACTAGACATAGAATATTACTACCACAGGGTACTCCTGTACAGAGAGAACTGCTCACAGGTAAATTTGAAAAAAAAAAATTATGACTGGTTTTGTATTATAACAGGCAAAATGGGCACATGATTATATTTGTGAATATTGGCTTGATATTTTGGTAATTTGGAATACAAAATCTTTGAAATTTGCGTTAGGGCGAGACTGCATGGAGATATGTTGAGTGAAATTTTGAATGTGTTAGGCTAAGTAAGGATATGTTGAGTGAAATCTGGGGTGGGCGAGACTGCAAAGGGATATGCTGAGTAAAATTTGGGATTAACGAGACTGTGTATGGATATGTTGAATGAAATTTGGGATGGGTTAGACTGTGTAGGGTTATGTTAAGTGAAATTTGAGATGGGTGAGGCTGCCTTTGCATATTTTGAGTGAAATTTGGGATGGGTTAGACTGTGTAGGGTTATGTTAAGTGAAATTTGAGATGGGTGAGGCTGCCTTTGCATATTTTGAGTGAAATTTGGGATGGGCGAGACTGCCTATGGATATGTTGAGATAAATTTGGGATGGGCGAGGCTGCCTTTGCATATTTTGAGTGAAATTTGGGATGGGCAATGCTGTCTATGGATATGTTGAGTGACATTTGGGATGGGTGAGTCTGCATAGGGACTGCATGATATAGTGATAAAATTCCTAGACTGTTGAATTATACCAAAGGAAACAAACACCCATATATGTAACACAACTTGACCATTATACTCAAGGCCATAGGGAACTGATTTTAATCACTTCTGAAATATAGGATAATATGCATTCATATGAGAAACTGGTGATTAAGATAAATGTTAAATAATTCCCTGTTTTGTGACAAAGAATAGGGGTATCTGTAGCCAAGTGGTTAATATTGAGAAAATTAACTTGGTCCCAACCTCACTGCAGAGGAGGATTTTTAATTTTTTTTTCATGTGAGAAAGCTATCTATCTATATGTTTTTTTTGAAAAAAAAAAATAGAAAGAAATTGACAGTGTATATGTAGAAACTTTGTCATAGGTATGATTGGTCTTCCTCCACCAGTAAAGCTTCCTATACTGCATTGGTGCAACGTAAAATCCAACAAATAAAAAAAATAAAATAAGTAATGGTATGATTAGATGTTTGACGTATTTTATTACAATATTTTATGTCATATTTTCACAGCATGTGCTAATACTGGCAGTGGCTCTGGAGGTCTACCATTCGAGCTGTGGTGTAGATATTATCATCCTAATGTAAGAGACCAGTGTATTGCCAAGGTAGGTTTTTTTTTTGATAATTCACTGTTCAACAATGTGTTAATAGAAAGTTTATTATTAGGTTAACTTGATTTTTATTACCAGCTTAAAATATTTTTGCCTAAACTTTTAACTTAATTGAATTAACCTTGACATAATTGATAGTTTAATTTAATTAATTTATTTAGCAACTTAATTTTTGAGTAAACTTAATTGTTGGCTAAATAAAACTTCATAATTTTGACTAAGTTTTATGAGTTGCTTAATTTAATTATTGGCTGAACTGACCGAGGTTGATTAACTTAAAGCCTTAATGATTCTTTTTTTTTGGCTCACCTGTCACAAAGTGACAGGGTGAGCTTTTGTAATCGCTTTTCGTCCGGTGTCCGTCCGGCGTCCATCCGTCGTCCGTCCGTAAACTTTTACTTTAAATGACATCTCCTCATAAACCACTAAGCCGATTTATCTCCTCATAAACCACTAAGCCGATTTCATCCAAACTTCACAGGAATGTTCCTTTGGTGGTCACCTTTAAAAATTGTTCAAAGAATTTAATTCCATGCAGAACTCTGGTTGCCATGGCAACCGAAAGAAAAAACTTTAAATATCTTCTTTTAAAAAACAATAAGAGCTAGAGCTTAGATATTTGGCATGAAACATCTTCTAGTGAGTGTCTACCAAGTTTGTTCAAATAAAAGCCCTTGGGTCAAAATTGGCCCCGCCCCGGGGGGTCATTGATTTTCCCTATATGCATATAGTAAAAACTTATAAAAATCTTCTTTTAAAGAACCCAAAGAGCTAGAGCTAAGATATTTAGCATGAAACATGTTCTAATGGGTGTCTACCAAGTTTGTGCAAATAAAAGCCCTTGGGTTAAGTTGGGGGGGGGGTGGGGGGCTATATACAGGTGAGCGACCTCGGGGCCATCATGGCCCTCTTGTTTTTTAAATAATCTTTCAAGGTTTAATTTATTTTATCACTCAAAATATGCTGGTTCCTGAAAAGACTTTGCTTATCATATGTTTATTGATCTAAATAGCTTTGATTTTTGTTCGGGGATTTACCATGTGTGAGGATTATGTGTATAAATAAACTATCGCTCAATGAGTTATATGTTTACATATGTTCTATATTATTTTAGGCAAGTCTACCTCTAGCGAAGCTGTGTGCAATGATAACTATGCAGAAACGTGGAGAACCCTCTGTGCAGACGTTCTCATTCCCTCTGACTCATGTACAAAGTGACCATGATTCAGATAAACAGAAATCCAAGACCATGGATGCTGGACTCATGGACATCACTGTCCATTATAAAAATCAAGTCATGCAGGTATTATAATTAAAGAATCTTACAATGGGTAACTCTTTGGGATGCTTTTACTACATATCCAATATTCTAATCGCTGGTAATTGTTTAAGTTGGTAAGCAAGCTTTGCTGAGTTATTGCATAACAGTTACCTGAGACTCCTGGGGCCGAGGTAATAAAGAAAGATTGTATTTTCAAATTTAGATCTCGGGCATTTGATTGGTCATAAACAGGCACAGAGTGTGAATTGACCAATGAAAATCCTGAGATTCAAACTTGATTTCAGGAAAAGGTTTTATTACCTTGGGACCTGCATATCCTGACTCACTCCAGTAGCTAGTGTTTGTTTCCTTTTTGTTTCATATTTCTTAAATTATTGTTTGAAAAGCAATGGAAAGTAATACTTTTTCATATACATACATGTAGTTCTATCACCTAAAAATCTTAAAAAATTTGAATTTTCCACTGGCGTCTAGTTGTAATTTTATTTTTGAATTTAAGTTCTGCTAAGTATTGGCTGTTTGTATTACATATTGCAGTGATTTCATTTGTTTTTCATTTTTAGCTCGACTATTCGATAAGAATAAGTAGAGCTATTGTAGTCACCCGAGCGTCGGCGTAACCACTTATGTTAAAGTTTTTGTAATACCTCAAATATTTTCAAAGTCTATTGACATATGGCTTTGAAACTTTGCACACTTGTTTACCATCATGACCCCAACCTGTAGACAGGAGGAGGTAACTCTATCAAGCATGTTGACAGAATTATGCCCCTTTTTCGACTTAGAATTTACGTTAAAGTTTTTGTAATACCTCAAATATTTTTAAAGTACATTGACAAATAGCTTTGAAACATGTTGAAATTTTATACTCTTCTTTGAGAGCATAATAGGACTCCCTCCAATTCCTATAACTGTAATATGGATTTAAAGAAAAAATTTGCCTTTTTCTTTACTTAGAAAAATTTTACCTTTTTATCAAGGTTTTTTTTTTTACTATCAAGCACTAAGAATAGTCGAGCGTTGCTGTCCTACCGACAGCTCTTGTTTTTGAATGTCTTGTTTTTGTCCTTTGTAGCATTGTTCTGTTATTTCATACTTCATCAAGTTTTTGCCTTTTTTCTGATATATAAAAAAACATGATTATAGGAAGGAACAATGTTTTGTGTTTACAGACAGAAACAGGTTCTGCAGCGGCCAATAAAAACCTTACTGGAGCCCAAGTGTGTATCTCAGTGGGAGTTATTCGGGCATGTGGACTTAAGGTAAGTTTTCTCTCTTAAATTCCTTTTTTTCTCCCCCTGTCGATTTAAGGGAAGTGATGAATAAGTGCTTAAAGTGTCTGCCTCTCAACCCAGGGATCTTGGATTTAAACCCTTCAGTGATCATGATAATGTTTTCTTCATGTGACCCAAGTTCTGGTTAGTTGCAGGAAGTGGAATTAAGAATAGTAAAAAAAATTAGCTTCACCAATGGTGCTAGAATAAATATATTTAAATTAAAATTGATTACTTTTATTGTCAGGAAGTAAGGATTGTAGGGAAAATATATAGGGAGTTTTATATGATGAGATAAGTAGTCACACAGATGAGTAAGCTCAATTCTTGGATAACAATCGGAGATTTAATATTATGTATTTCAAAATACAAACTGTTAAAACTACTTTTGTCACAGTCACAACACATTTATAAGAATGCACATATGATATTGGGATTACTCATACCAATTGCCCATGATTATAATATGCTGGCTTTGTGTCATAGTCTTTTAGTTGTATTTTCAATCAATGTTCCGTGTAAAAAGCTTTATTTGATTTTTTTTTGCTGAATTTTAGGTAGCAGCCGAGAGTGTATTTTCAATCAATATTCTGTGTAAAAGGCTTAATTTGATTGTTTTTTGCTGAATTTTAGGCAGCAGCAGAGAGTGCTGCGTATTTATATCAGGGAATGCAGTATTCAGCAGAGGTTGGTGTAAATGCTTACGTTCGTTGTAAACTGTCGTTCCTCGGTGCCGATGGTGAGAGGATTACCCGCACCGTCGCCAGGTCTTTTTCCCCGGAGTTCTCACACTTTATGGACTTCCCATGCCCTCTGTTGTGGACGGAGGCTAGCTCTGATGCTCTATGTCTGGCTGAGATCCTGGAGACGGCAGAAGCCACCTTCGAAGTCTGGCATCAAGTCCCAGGAATGTCATCTGGTATATATACATTTTAATAATTTAAAGAAAAATGAAATATACTAATTAAGACATAAAATCTATTTTTAGAACAAATTACGTGATTTTAGTATACCAGAGTTTTATACGTTAGACAATGATTTCTTTATAGTCTGATATTTTATAACCCTGATGAAGACTCATGAGAGTTGAAACATCGGTTATCATCATTAAATAGAAACCTTAAAACTTATCCTGTGTTGATTGTTTGTTCCACTTTTATTAATGTTCTTAGTAATTAAGACAATGTTTAAATAAATTCTATAAAAACATGGTCCACTAGTTGTCTGAATTTTATATTTTTATGTACCTTAATTATATTTTATATTCTTTAAATAAAGACTTACTAAAAAGGGCTTTCTTTTCTTTTTCTATATTACTATGATAATGAGTTCTTATACCAATGGAGATATTGATATTTTTAAACAAAGTTGTCTCAATGACTTGTAGAAATTAAGATATTTCTTGATTGTGCCATAGTTGTTTCACTTGAATGCTTTCACAGATTTGGATAGACAGTTAAATGCGTTGACAGCTGATGGTGTGTCAGGACGTCAGATTGTTGAGAAAACGTCAGATGTTTTAATCGGCTCTACAACACTGACTTTGGTCAATTTGCTGTTACAGCGAACAGGTATGTAGAAAAATATTCAGGTATTATAGTTTGCTGTGAGAGCCGTTGAAACAAAATTATCTAGGTTGCTGATTACTTACTAAAGGTATATTTCACAAGTGATGCAGCCATGAGTGAAATTTGAACTTTTGGTGTTCACGAGGTTATATATTATTTGATCTTACACTGAACATAACAAATTATCTTTCCATTATATGCAAAGAAAAGTATAAAATGACATTTGAACCTAATACTAAATGAAAAGGGTGCCAAATGTTAATACAACATGACGTCATCTACAACATCATGTTATTAAGTTGATTCCCAGTACTGTGCACATTTGATTGAAACATCGTAAGGGGCTTAAATTCAGAACAGTGAAATTATCAAATTGATAATTTCACTGTTTCAAACAGTGAAAATATCAGTTTTATATTTCACTGATATATTTCTATAAAGCACCAAAATGCATGTAATAAAAAACATCTTTGTTTTTAATTTTAAGGTATAAATGGCTGGTACCCTGTAAATATCCCAGTATCAGCCTGGAACCAGGAACAGCAAGATGAGAACCAGAGCAAATCTGGTCAGAGTGGAGGTTTGCAGAGAGTGGGTGGGGGACTAGAAGTGTCAATAAAGTTTGCCCATCATGAAGACCGAGAAAGAGTTATACATGCAGCTAGAGGTGTTGGTTGGTCGCCAGTTAACCTTGATATAGAACAAGATGACTGGGAAAGTGAAGGTAAGAAATAATAAAAGTTTGGTTGTATGTTTTTATCTGGCCAAGAGGTTAAGGTCACTGGTTTCCAATTGCTTGTTCCATTCATATATGAGATTACTTCTGAACTAGCATACAAAATGTTTGTAATAATAGAAAATTAAGACAAAGCAATAGCCAGTAATACTGGATTAAATGAAACCTTAGTTAAAAAAAATAATGAAAAAATTATAAAAAAGACATGTAATTTGAAAATTAACTTCAAGAGACTTAAAAGTTTCTTTTCTTGAAATACATGTATCAGTACTGTGTTTTTATCTAGATATTGTCTTCAATAAAAATACCATTCCATAGGTAAGAAACCTTTGAAAATTGTGTAAAGAAGAGATTTTATTGTGGCATAAGATACTTGAACACACTGGCACTCTCCTGCTGATACGATCAGCAGGACTGCCTCGCCCTTATAATTAGATAGTAATGCAGAAGAAAAAGTATACTCAAAACCAAACTACATATTGATCATGTGAACTCCGTGCATAATTCATATCATTGTTTGATTTATATCATATCTCTGTTAACAGATGAGGACAGCAATAGATATCATCATATCAACATCACCATAGATCATGTCAACTTTCCAGTACAGAATGCCCTTATAGCTGGACAGAACACTCTCGATAAAACTGCCAAGTGCTATGTGAGATACAAGTTTTATGATAAAGGTATGAGTGTCACTTTTCTATATGTACCAGCCCCTCCCTTAACCAAAAATATAAAAATTTACCATTGGCACCAGTATAGAGCCAGACCATCCATGCATTTTAACTAGGCTCTACACTGTTCATGCTGTTGAGTGACTAACTTAAAATTTTCATCTTGACATCACCAAGATGTATAATGGACAATTTCAAAAATAGAAACTGGTGATGTCCATTTCAAGAAACTCACTAGGTTAAGGACTAGTGTTTGATTTTGATTTGTCTGTGCTATCAATATAGAGCCAGAGTGCATTACTATGCCTCTCAAATGGTATTTTGTCATTTTATTCTTATTGTTTTTGTCTATTTTCTATCATTGACTACATTTACATGGCTGTATATTCTTACCTGATCAATTCTTACCTGATCAATTCTTACCTGATCAAATGCTGTTTTCTTGACTTTGAAATCCCTCTAACTTGGCAGTGGGCCTCTTAACCTAGGGATCATGGATTCAAGCCCTATTTGGTTTATACATAATTTATTCAAGCTATAAGCTTATAGACACAATTTCAAATCCGTTCCTGGAACCAACCAGTACTGAGCAATGAGTTTAATATTTGTTGCTCAAGGAAACAACGACTTGCCCCTGACGAGGTTTGAACCCATGCAGCTAGCGATCATTAGATTACTAGTCAGACACGTTAACCACTTGGCCATGCCGCCACTCTATTTGGATGACAACCTTGTTTTTCTCATGTGACAATGGGTATGGGTTAGTGAACATAGTTCTCAGCAGACTTAATAAGTTTCAGCTCAATTGAGCTTAAAATATACATTTTTAGAATAAACTGATGATGACTTATTCCAATGTTGAAAGCATTTAATTGTAAAAGTATATTGGGTAAATGACTGATATCTTGAGATTATGATGAAATGATAGTATGATATTGACATTTCAGCTGCTGTGATGTCAAAGTTTTCACCAGTCACTGTCAACAGTAGTGGTTATATAGTGTCACAACCTAGAAACAGACATGACCTTCAACTTCCAGATAGCTCTATGTTTAGATGGTAAGTGGCAATATGTCCATACAAATGTAAATGGTCATTGAACAGATAAATATCAAAATAAGTTGACGTTTTGCCTTAAATGTGTTCAGTTTTATGTATAACAGTGAAAAAATAATCAATAATATACATTCTTTTGCATTGTATGTTTAACTTGTACATTTTATTTTGGTGATTTCTTTACTCCCAAATCAGAACTCTTGTCTACTTTAAATGTAACTATATGTACAGGTATCTGAGAGAAGAAAGGCTTGAAGTTCAAGTTTGGGTGACCTATGGTTCCCATAGAGATGACCTTCAGAGACCTAAACATAGAGACAAGCTGATTGGCTCAGCCTATATCTCCATGGAAACACTAAGTGATCAAAGACGGAAACAACACAGAGTCAGGTGAGGATTTTTCATCTGTATTTTAATGATACTGTATTATTAACAAATTATCTCCCCTTTTCAGTTTTAAAATTTGAATCAAAGTCTTATGATTTTACCTTTTCAGTAAGTTTAGTTTATACGAATTTATTATAGTTTGTGTTAGAAGCTAGAAGCTTACTGTAACACTCTCAAATCCTATTTAGCATGTTGTTAACTATATTAAAGGTATCAGTTTGTGTTCAAAAGGTTTTGTAAAGACATGGTTTAAGTGTTGATTTTTTTGCAGATACTTAAAGAGCATATGTTGATTTTTTTGCCACTGTTTTCATTTCTTTGTGAGAAATTGACCTTTTTTTCTATATTTTTTAGTTTCATTCTGTTTGAGTAATTTTCTATATATTGTCTAAATTATTTCAGCGGAATGTTTCCCCTATTCAAGCCAGGTAGCAGTAATCTTGGTGGGGGATACATAAGAGCTCACATTACAGCGAAACCACAGTTTGGCCGAAATGATCAGGTGAGTGATGCATTCATTTTATTGATCATATAACTTTGTTTTCTTCCTTTTTGAAAACAAATGTATTTTATTAGAAAGAATGTCAGAACTGGGTGTAAAGATTAGTCTTATGAGATGGAGAGGATTTTTATTTAGGTTTTTTTTTTGACAGGCAGTCAGTCTTTCAATGTGATTTTGAGAAAAAGTCATCCATATGTTAAAATTAAAATATAAAAATAAAATACTGTAAAATCAATAGTTTTTGTGAGGCCAGAATCTTTTAAATTAACGTTTTTTACAAAAGATCAGATTGCTTTTGTTTTGATTAAAAATACTTGTATGTAGTCACATGATGAAATTAAAATAACACATTGCGGGCCGAGTGCAACCCATATGGCATATTTCTTTATCTGACAGTCTGAGTGCCAAGAGGGTCTGATAACTCTCAATGATGAAGAACTTGATGATGATTATGACCCTGATGATAGCTTCCACCAGATAGTCAGTCACAAACCAAAGCAAAAATCTCCCCAGAAATCCAGCTCTCCAATAAAGGAGGTGACATCAGAGGTGGAGAATACTGAATCAGGGGAGACTACTAATAATTTCTCTGTAATAATCCAAGTGGAAAGAGCTCTACACCTGCCACAAATGCATGATAAACAAAAGTAAGTGATCAATGATATAGAAAAATAATGAACAAAATTTGCTGTATTACTTCCTTAGACTGTTTGGTTGAGTTTCTTAACCTTGAATTACATCATTTGAAATGATTATTATGCTCATTTTTCGATGTCAAATTGAATGAATAATATATTTCAAGAAATTGACTGTTATAATGGTGATTGACCATTAATTGATAATGAAAAATATTTCGAAAAAATATTAAAAACTTCCAAAATTATAAAAAGATTGCCCCACTCTTTTCATCTTTTCTTGATACATTCCTAACAATATTTATATAGAAATGTCTGTGGGTTACATGATTATTGGCAAAACCTATTTAGTGATTTTGACTTCTACCTGTTTGCTAACTATTCACACTTAGATGGGCATAATGTCATTTTAATGCATATAAGGGTCATAGGAAAGAAGATAAACTTTAGCTTTAATGATAACTTTTTGAGTAGGGACAGTTATAGAGCTAGGTGTATAAGAAAGTCAGTCACTTTTTCCAGGAGATGGCTTTGTTTTCTAAGATAATGATTATTGTTTGTAATACATAATGTACTTAAAAACCCAACTTCTGGAAAAACTGTTTTCATTCAAAGGTAAAAGCGTATCTCAAATATTGTTTTTTTTTAATTTTCACAGGGGTTCGGACTACATGCCCAATACTTACGTCTCGTATCCAACGGCTGAGAGCACCATACCGTCATATTCTACTGTCTTCCACAACTCAGATAACCCGGTCTGGGACCATGAGCACGAGACCAAACTGGGCACTGAAATGCTTCATCAAGAAAATAAACATTTAGTTTTTAAAGTGTGGCATAAGCCGGATGGGGCACCTAAAAGTCCAGGTAAGATTTTATTTTTGATACACACATGTATATGGAAATTTTTTTATTAAGATTATTTTTAGTTCAACAAAATATGTATTTTGTTATTAATGGATGTTTTTTTTAAAGGTTTTAAATTTTGTTATTTTCATGTTTAAGGTATTATTTAATTTTATGCTATTTATACTGGGTTTTATCAATGGGGTTAAGTCTATATACCTCCTTGTACCTTGTTCATGTTTCTATATACCTGAACAGTTTGAACTACTGTAAAATCATTAATATTCATGGGGCACTAATTTTCGTGGGTAGAACAATGCATGAATTTCAGATCCAACAAATTTTGTCAGCTTTAAAATCTTTAGATTATTTACATTTCATTTGAAAAAATAACCAATCCAGGAAGTTAAGAAGCCACAAAAATGTCTTTTTTGACAAAACCCAAAACTTAGTGCCCACAAAATCAAATGAATTCACAGTGTCTATATTTCCATTGTCAAATTTGGATTAGGCTTTTATTATGTAAGGGGCTTCGATATAAAAAGAAATGAAATTGGGTAAATAATTAGAAAAAGTAAAGATCCCTGTAGAGCAATGAAAAAGACTGTAAAAAGAGTGAATATTGCTGATTCGGATTTATTTGAGTCTGTTAATGAGAGATGATGAAATGTGCATCATCTCCATGTCCACCAGCACCAGCTTTAGCACTGTTAAAGCTTCAACAAAAATAAACTACTGGAATCAATGATATTGAAGGGCCAGAAAAACATATGACTCAAAAAAATACCAGAAAAATGTCAGACAGTATGGCATGTCTGTAAACTGGTGTTAACTTCTGTTGTTGGTGTTGAAATAGTGAAGCTTTGAATAGTAAAATATATTCGGTAGACATAGAAAATGAATTTTATTTCAGTGATTATGTCTGTGATTTTGTTATAATTATCATTAGTATGAGGTTTTTATTTTTTCCAGATAAATTAACAGATAGAGTTCTAGGATTTGTATCGGTTGACTTGACGCCATTGTCTAATGGACTCCAGCAAATCTCAGGCTGGTATAACATAATGGACTTTAATGGTCAAGTCAAAGGTCAAATTAAGGTTTGTTTAGTCTAATATTCATTTATTAGTACCCTACCGGTTTAACCGGAGGGGACTTTAGGTTTACCCTCCGTCCGTCTGTCCGCACTCACAGGACAGTAATTATGTGGCTAGAGGAACAATAGGTAACTGTTCTTTCTCTTTGATGTCATTCATGCTTTTATGTGGCTATTTTCTTTTGTGTGGCTAAAAAGAACAATAGAGAGAACAATAGAGTAGCCACATTATTACTCTCCTGTTAGAACGTCCGTCTGTCCGTCCGCACTCACGAGAGGGTATATGTTGGGTACTGAAAACTCAACAACTACCAATCCTACTCACTCCGTACATATTGTTGGGTATTTTCTTTGAGTGTTGGGTACCCTTTTTACACAGTAAAATACCCAACAAGAATACAAATGTAAGAATGTCCGTCTGTCTGTCAGTCCGTCCGTCCACAAAACTGGATCCCGCAATAACGCAAAAGGTACTGAAAATATTTTTATGAAACTTGATATATGGATAGATGGCAGTATGGAGATGATGCACGTCTTTTTCTTTTCTTCCTATGTTGAAAATTCTGGTTGCTATGGCAACAAATAGTCTGAAAATATGGCAAATTTAACACATAAACTGGATCCAGTGATAACTCAAAAAGTACTGAAAATATTTTTATGAAACATAAAATATGGGTAGATGGCAGTCTGCAGATTATGCACATCTTTTTCTTTTCTTCCTATGTTGAAAATTCTGGTTGCTATGGCAACAAATAGCCTGGATTTCAAGATTTCTGATTTAATTTTTTCAGCTTTTTCACTGTAAGTTCTTTATTTCTTAAGGTGTTTACTTCAAACTTTAAATATAAGTTTCTGGTCATCAACCACATCATATGTGACAAGGTTTACAACTCTAGCACAAAAATTATCAGTATTACCTCCCTTGAACTTAGAATTTTTATGAAAAAAAATGTTGTCTTTTTTAAATAACTTCTTTATTTCCTAATGTATCTACTTCAAACTTCATATATATGTTTCTTATTATCACTCAACATTTTTGAGAAGGTTAAATACTCTAGCAAGACTATTTCCAGAATTATGTCCCCCTTGAACTTAGATTTTTTTCGAGAAATTGGTATTTTTTACTCCAACTTCTTCATTCCTTATAGGATTTACTTTAAAATCCCACATCGTAATAATATGACAAGGTTGTATAAACATAATTGCCTTACTAGGCAGGGAAACTTAACACATTACTGTGAAATAGACAAACTTAGAACTCAAAAGATTTAAGTTCATTCATGTCATTCATTCACTGGTAAAATTGAAATCAGTATGTTGCTGGGGTTCTAACCGGTAGGGGACTTATGGATTGCTTGCAATACTATGATAATTGCTTGTATTACAGAGTATTTAAACTTACTTCAAGTTTATTTGTGATTTTACTGTCCTTTTTTTCCCCTTTAATCTGTACTTATGTTCTGTTCTTGTCTTTTCTGTGTTATCCTGATACAATTGTTATTATTGTTCTTTATTCTGGTTCTGTTGTGCTACCTGATCTGCTTTGTCATGCTGTATGTTTGTTGACTCCATATCAATTTTCTTTTCCAGATAAATGTGATACCTCAAGAATCTGTGATATCAGGAGAGATAGGGGCTACTTGTCAAAGAACAGATGCTTTCTCCCACCCTACAAGTGCTTCTTTCCTGTCCCTCCCACCCTGGGGAACTCAAGGCCAGACAACCTCAGCCCCTGGGCCGTTCTCGTTACCCCAGTTTGATCTGCCTCACTACAAGCAACATTATGACCAAGTGAAACAACACCATGAGATGTTACAACAGCAACTTCAAGAGCACATTCAACAGTTTCTACGGCAACAAGAAGAATGTCAAGGGTCAAGGTCATCAGAACCAGTAGCTGCATCATCTGATGTTACAACAGTAACTCAGGGACTTACAGATGTTATTTCTTCCGTACCTGATCCATCACTTTATCAAAGGGAGCCGTCCCTGTACCAAAGGGAACCATCTATCCACTGGAGGCCAAATTTGCCAGAGTTAAGACAGGAAGACTCGTCGTCTAGGTCTTACCTGTTTAGTAATCTCAGGTATGCTTTGTTGGCAACATTTAATTCAAGGCACAATTTCTCTATGACAATTCATCTTGGATATTATTTATATGGCCATTTGCCTCTCATTGTTAATTCCATAAGAGCCAGTTAGGTGGACCGAATGCTGAGATGTGACGAGAAATGTTAAAAATTGGATTAAAAACAAATTCAGGATAATTGGGCTATCTTACTCATTCAGGCATTAGTGTTGGTTAAGGTTAAGGATTTATATGCAACTGTATTTTAATTCTTTTTGTAAAAGCTATTGACTTTAAGCACCCTTCGTATCTTCAGTGCCCTAGCTTTAGTTCACAGACAAAGATAAATAACTGGCATGGACTTTTACTAAATTATTTAACATTGTCAACTTGAAAAATAAAAAAAGTGCTTCTTTTGTATTGTGTGCTATCCCTACAATATTTATAATCCTAGTGATTCTTTTAATGTTTTATGCAATATGTAACAAAATTAACATAAAGTACTAATTATTTTGTTATCATGTTTCTACCATTAATTTTTCTTCATAATCTGACACTTCATTGGTAATTTCTGATAATTTCTGTTGATTTCAAATGCCTCAGTACATCATCTCTATTAAGTGCTAAAAATTTTGATTATCTTAAAAATTAGTCTAGGGTTATGCTGCTTATAGGTACCGAAAAATTATCATTTTTGTAGGACTATTTATACCTTTTTACTATTCAATTTGCAGGAGACAGATGCAAGATCTAGATGATGTTACCAACAATCTCAGATCCAAGTTGACATGCCGGTCAACTGATGCTGGACCATCTCAATCTGATATGAACCGTCTTCCGGACTTTGACATTCCAGTGACCTCACAGTATCCTCTCACTTCCACTCAGTCTTCTTTAACACTTTCAAACTTTCCGCGAAGTCAGAATGAAACTCCCAGAGACGATCTTGCATACACTGGGTCACATGGTGCCGAGTCGTCAAGAACAGTCGCAGATTCTGGTGCTTTCTCTGCCGAGCAGTCCGCAGAAAAGTATGAAGATTCTGCCCCAACATCACAAAGAAGTGTTAGTGACCGTCTCGATACTTTACGTTCAGGTGTTACTCCCAGAGATTTTCTCGATAGTGGAATACCTCACACTAATAATAATTCTAATGTAGAAGAACCAGAACAAAATATGTGGTTAACCATGTCTCCGAGAGATTCTGAGGAGAAGAAAGATGAATATTCTGAATCTGGTGGGTTTAGTTTCCGTCATTCGCCAAGGGAGGCATTACGTACTCCAAGAGATTCTGTTCGAACACCTAGAGATATGAAAAACTCCTCTAAAGAGGTTGAACAACTTGTTAATTCTAATATGGAAGTAAATAAAGAAAATGGTCTTGGGAGATCATCAGCTGAAGAAAAAGTTTCCAAAAGTGACCAAAAACAAATGAGTATTATACAGGAATACTCTGAAAATGATAAAAGTGATTCAGAAGATGAAGAAGGGGAGAATAGATACTATCATCGTTATCGTGACATGCTAGATAAAAAAGATGATGATGTAAATGAAGATGATGAGGAGGAAGAAGAAGATGAAGGTGAAATAGTTGTTCCAAGGAGGATAAATGATATTTCTGGAAAGTTTTCGCCAACTGGAGAGATTATTATGCTGAGTGATGATATTAGTAGGTCAGTGCCATATGATTTTACTGCTCGTAATTCTCATGAACAATATTCGGAACACTCTGATAGTCGTAGTAACACGACCAGGTCAGTGCCAAATTCAGCAAGGAGTGTCGATACAGAGAAGGGAGGAAATTTTCCAAGAGAAACAACTGACGTATTACAAGACATTGAATCAGAAAACGAAATGGAACCTAGGGTTAGAGATTCAGTAGAAATGGATCAGCAGCCAGTTATATTTGATGAAAAAGACAGTTGGTTGTCAGACTCGGATAAAGAACCGGACCGCGAGGAACATGTGATAGGGTACCAATATTTACAAAACCAAGGGCATTTAATGAAAAATAAACACCAGAGACAGGATTCTGACACTGGATATAGTTCTCGAGATAATGTTTCTGAAAGTTATCTGACACCAAGTGGAGGTGGAACAAATTCGGAGACAGATATATCTAGGTTACACGAACATGAGCACTGGGATCATCGAGATAGTGATGACCATGTTTTCTTGGATAGACCTAAAAATAGATTATTGGCTAATGTTGAACTGGAATCTACTGGAGGTAGTTTTGGATTGAAATATGATCCTGGTCATTCAAGGATTTCATCTGCTGGAAGTCGGCAGACGCGTAAATCATCAGAACCGTCGGTATCCGGTTCATTTGATGAGAAAGAGGAACATGATTATATGAGACAAGAATTAACACCAATAGAATCTGCTAGAGAGAGTCAGCCAGTCTCTGCTAGGACCGAAGAACTGGAAGACTTCTTTACTGATGAAAGGAATGAAAATCGTCCGCCAAACAATCATCAGCAAGATGGTAGTGAAGCATCTGATAGTGATGATAGTGAATTTAATGATCAAGTTAAAAGTCAAAGGATTTACAAGGAGTATGCAGATTATAGACATCAAAATGTTGAGAACGATATTGATAACTCTGAACATAGAAATTTAACTCCGAGAAATAGGAAGCAGGAACCAGTGCCAAATTTTTTTATGCCAGTACATCATCTGGAAGAGTCTATGAGAACACTCCAGGTTGTCACAAATAAGGTAATTCATTACTAATTTTGTGTGTGTGTGTTTGTTTTTTTGTTTTGTTTTTTTTAAATTACAAGTTTACAATGTTTCTTCATATGAAGATCATTAAGAAAGATTTTGACCATGGCTTGATAATGCTTTTGAATTTAGCCAACATATAAAAGCTTGGTCAACCTAAGACTAAACATTAATTCTAATTTCTAGGTCTCAACATAAAACTTTTTAATTTAAAAGTCCCTTTAATGTACACTGGACAATCCATATTTAAACCATAGGAAGTCTTAATATCCCCAAAGTTGCCAGGATAACTGAAGGTAGAGGTCAGGAAATGGATTAAAATTCTGTTTCATTTTATTGCCAATCTTTTTATTTACACCATCTGTATAATTTAGAGTTTCTACAATTTTACGTATATTTTTATGTCAGGTTGATCCAGCTAAAGAATCAGAGAAAGCAGTAGTTGCTTCAGAGATGGTTTCCAAGCTGACAACCAGGGACAAGTTTGCTCAACTTAACACAAAATCTCGCCTTCCAACTGCAGAGGAGACTAAACGAATTGCAAAGATTTTTTCCTCAAAATTTTCATGACCATGTGCTAATGATATATTGAATATAGTGTTGTGTGGTTTACACTTGCATTCACTAAGAGACATGATATATTGTTATATAGATCTGTAGAAATGCTAGGACTCTTTCTAAAGGGTATTAAGCTATATTTAATGAAATATTTCATAAATTTCCAATGGTAAAGTAATGTTGTTTCCATAATTTTATGGTTGGTTTTTGAACAATTTAACCTGAAGTTAACCCGAAATAAGTGCTAATTTCTCTAACTAACAGCTGGAAATTATTAATTGATCTTAAAACTAGGATTATTATATTTGAAGGTGCCAAATGTTAACTTTGTTTTTTTCTCACTTGTAATATAAATTGTAATATAAAATGCATATAAATGTTTGGATTTTATTATTTCAATACATTTTTCAATTATAAAGGATAATTTTTTAGCTGTGTCTCTTTCCATGTATTAGGTAGGGAGAAATTTTGATATTGTACTTTCTGTAGTCCGCAGCTGACATTTTGTCTCGTCCACATCAATTTGTCATTTGTTAGCTAATATTTTTTGAGACATGTTCACCATCATGAGAAATGAGTTATTCACAAGACACTGATCTGTTGCTTCAAGGTCAAGGTCAAATTTAAAGGTCAAATATGGGGTCTTTTTCATGTTCAGTCTATTAATTTGTCACTCTTTGTTGACATTTAAATAACATAGTCAGAAATGTTGACCATAATGAGACAATGCCCAGGTGCATAGCTTGAAGGTCAAGGTCAAACTTAATAGGTCAAAGGTTAAAAGTTCTTATTGCATTGATGATTAAATACTAAAAGTATGACATGCTTGAATGGACTTTTGGGTAGAAAGACCTAATACATAATGGTGAGATGGGAGTGGGCTTAGAGTAAGGGGAGATATGTTTGTTCTTTCAAAAGAAAACTAGTTATGTGTATGTTTTTATAAAACCATGTCAAAAATTAATGCATGACCTTTATTTTGAGAATTCAGCTTTGTTTTTCTCATTATTTATTAAATAATATTCAGCACATACTTTTATATATTTATGATTTTTAACAGCGAAATTTGAAATTTCTTGTTTTGAAAAAAAAATCATTGTAGATTGATTTTGAACTATCCTTCTATATTGAGTTTGTATAAATGTCATGGACTGTCCTTTAAACTCACTGTTTGGAACATGTATATATAAAATGATAATTTTTGCGTCACTTGTTAAACAAAGCACACATTTTTTGCATTCCATATCATTTCTTTAGATCTGCTATTATTTATTTAAACCAGAAACTCATTGTCAAAGTCTGAAGCATAGTCATAATATTTTGATCATATGAAGCAGCATACTATTTGTTTTACTTTATCTTTAGATTTCATATGAGCCGCGTCCTGACAAAACCAACATAATGGGTTTGCGACCAGCATGGATCCAGACCAGCCTGCGCATCCGCGCAGTCTGATCAGGATCCATGCTGTTCGCTTACCAACTCTATCACAAGTAGAGAAACTGATAGCGAACAGCATGGATCCTGATCAGACTGCGCGGATGCGCAGGCTGGTCTGGATCCATGCTGGTCGCAAACCCATAATGTTGGTTTTGTCATGACACGGCTCATATATTTCATTGCCTTCTAATTTTTTATAGATACAAAAGACAATAGAAATTCTATACATAGATAAACATATTTCCAGAAGCATTGGTGACATTGTTTTCAATTTTTTGTGCAAAGTGAATTTCTTTAAAATGATTATACATGTAGTAAAATTGGAGATGTATTTATAAATAATATTTGACAATGATATTTCAATCAGATTCCTTCGTAGAAGGTTGACTGAAAAATGTTGCATTCTTTGGTAGAATAAAAGACTTTTCTGGATTTTTTGATAAAAAACTATTTACTGTAATAAATTTCATGTAAGCTTTGAAAATTTGTTCAAACAGTGTGGGTAAAAAGTAGCAAATTTCAAAATGCATTTGACCATGTGACATCACATTGATCATGTGACATCGGCATTGATCATGTGACATTGGCATTGAGCATAATTTCATCATCTAGTCATTGTTGTCCATGTGATATTGTTTTAATATGTGTCATTTCATGTATTTTGTGCATATATTATGTGAATTTTGTCTGTGTATATGATGTGTTTTATGTGTAATTTCCATGTGCTTTACACATATATTTCAAGCATTGAATGCATTGATTTCACATGTTTTATACATAATTACAAATGTATATTTATGTTTGTTATGCATAATTTCCATTTGTTTTATGCATATATTATCCATGTGTTTTATGCATATCATCCATGTGTTTCATGCATATTTTACATGTGTTTTATGCATATATTATCCATGTGTTTTATGCATATTATCCATGTGTTTTATGCATATTATCCATGTGTTTTATGCATATTATCCATGTGTTTTATGCATATTATCCATGTGTTTTATGTATATTATTCATGTGTTTCATGCACATTATCCATGTATATTATCTGTATCTATCACTTTATCAATATGTCTGTTGTAGTCAGTTTAGTCCAGTTTTGGTGTCATTATTCTGGTTAGCACATGACATTAGGGTTTGAGTGTGACATTCCTTAAATTGACAAATTCTCATAAATTTTTCAATCATTGATCTTTGTTTATACACTACCACACATTACCACACATTTAAATCTCATTTAGGACCTCATAATCTCATTTAGGATCGTAAAATCTCACATAGAATCATATAATCTCACTTAGGTCTATGTTACAGATAGAACTTTCATTTGACATGGCCAAAGGTTAAGGTTTTATATGAATAACCTGTCTAGTAGCAGTCTGGGAAAAATGACAGAATATGATTGGTTGAAAATGAAGGTTTAAAATTGACTAATGGTTGATTTGTGTTTTCAGACTGGTCTACAGTAGCAATTTTAGAAGAATGTACAAGTAGTTGTAAATCACAGCTTTACAGTTAATGTTGAAATATAGCTTAGATTAATCATTGAATTTCCATTTCAATCACATCGTTTTTTTATATGAATTTCTCCACTTAGTATTTTAGCAGATTACTTTCATTGACAAGTAGAAAGGTAATAATGTTTGCTTATTATTACATTAAATGGTATACCTATCAGTAGTAGAGTTTAACTTGTTTTTGAAATTTTCATGTTTTCATACAAGTATGATCATCATTTTCAGTGGTAGCTACAAATTCATTTCTTCCGTCCAACGAATATTGAGAGTATTAGTTAAAACCATGGTGTATATACTTATATTTTGTTATTGAATATGGATAAGAAGCTTGCAATTTGAACTCACATACATTCTTACAGGCTTTTGTATGGTTAGAAACAAGTTTTGACGAAATTACTTCCCTTGTGCATCATTTAAATTGGCCAATCACAGGGCATCTTTTAAATCTTTTTTGAATTTCCTTTACTGTAGTAATACATTTCTCACTTGTAAACATTGTAAAGATTTTAATTTGAACGTTATCAAATTATCGTAAATATTTTTATCTTCATGTCTGTTGTTAGCGATTTTTACTTTTTTACTGACACTTTTGGACATGAATTTAGCATTTATGTTACGTTTTGCCCTGATGTACTTTTTACATGTTGTCTTGTTCAGTTATGCAGAATTTTTTCATTTGTTTTGTACATGAATTAAGTTATTACATTACTTTACTTGTTTGTAATTTGTACACATAGGTTTTGTTGATAAATTAAGAAATGACAAATTATGTTAAATGATGAGTACAAAATTTGTACATAAATGTAATGTGATGTAAATGAATTGGTACTTAATTTGTACATATTGACAGGTTACATTATAAGAATTGGTACACAATTTATTTGTAAAAGTACTTTTTATGTAAATGAATTGGTACTTTATTGTACATATTGACAGGTTACTTTAAGAATTGATACTCAATTATTTGTAAATGAACTTAAATGCCATTCTATTTAATTCCAATATTACGTAAACACTACATGGATGCAAATTAATGTAAAGGTAGCATTACTTTTTATGTTCTTAAATGGCGATTTATTTAAAGGTAAACATTACATTTTATGTACATAAATGTAAATATATGTAAACTAACGAGTATGTAGAATATATATATATGAATGTTGTTATTATTTACATGTATAATTTATGCAAATAGCTCTGCCAGTTCATTAGAATACACTGACTGTAGAATAACCTAGTTATTTATATGTAAATTAGTGTACATTTATAAGTGTACAGATTATAATAAAGTAATATTTTCATACACTGTATCTCGTCTTTGGTGTTTATTTGAAAATTTTAGAGGAAAACATCTACCATAAAAGATGACCATGTGGCGGCGTGGCCGAGTGGTTAATGCGTCAGACTAGTAATCTAAGATTGCTTGCCGCTTGGGTTCAAACCCTGTCAGGGGCAAGCCGTTGTTTCCTTGAGCAAGAAACTTTACATTCATTGCTTAGTACTGGTTGGTTCCAGGAACGGATTCTAGAGTGTTTCAATAAGCTTATACAATTAAACACAATCAAACTAAAATAAATTTGTATAAACTTAAAGATAACCATAAGATTCTTTCACTTCATTCAAGTACATTCAGTTAGTAGTAAGCAGTTATAAGAAAACGTATGCTAAATTACAAGTATTGAGTTTGTGGGTACAAGACTTGAAAAGAAAAACCATGCCTGAAAAATAAAAGTTTATTCCATTCTGATCTTTTAAAGCACAGTGCCTAAAAAAGATATGTAGTTGATGTTATCTTAGAAAAATGACGTTGTTCTTGAAAGGGGAGTAATCATTAGGAAAAAAATAATGTAAATATTAATTTTCCAAGAAACTTACATTTGTTTGTTTTTTTATTCTACAAAGGGAATTAATCATGCGGAAAAGATTTAAATAAGCAAGAGTGATCTTCCAAAATAATTACAAATGGTGTTTATTCTTCTAAGGGAAGTTATTCTTTGGAACAAAGTTATCTCTGATAGTTACAAATGGTGTTAATTGTTTAATTAAAAAAAATGTCAAAAAACAACAATTTTTCACCAAAATTAGGTGTAAGGGCACGTGTTTACATGGAAAAACTAGTTTTTGGGTAATTTCATAGCTTTTCATCATTTTTAGCTTGACTATTCGCAGAATTATCTAGCTAATGCAGTCACCCATTTGTCGGCGTCGGCGTCCCTGTGGTTAAGTTTTAGCGTGTAAGCTGGTATCTACATAACTACTGAAGGGAATGGATTGAAACTTCACACACTTGTTCTCTCTGATTATCTAAGATGATTGGCACAAGTCCCATAACTCTGATTTGCTTTTTTACATCATTATGCCCCTTTTTCGACTTAGAAATTCTTGGTTAAGTTTTTGCATGTAAGCTGGTATCTCCATACCTACTGAAGGGAATGGATTGAAACTTCACACACTTGTTCTCCGTGATTATCTAAGATGAATGGCACAAGTCCCATAACTCTGATTTACTGTTTTACATAATTATGCCCCTTTTTCGACTTAGAAATTCTTGGTTAAGGTTTTGCGTGTAAGCTGGTATCTCCAAAACTACTGAAGGGAATGGATTTAAACTTCACACATTTGTTCTCTGTGATTATCTAAGATGATTGGCATATGTCCCATAACTCTGATTTGCTTTTTATGCCCCCACAGAGTGGGAGCATATAGCGTTGCACTTGTCCGTCCGAGTGTCCGTGCGTCCGTACGTCCAAAAATCTTGTGAACGCAACTCCTCTTAAACCGGATGGCAGATTTTGCTGAAACTTCCAGGGATGAACAACCTTAATGTGTAGATGGTAGTAAAGGAAGGAATTTTTTCTGCGACCAAATTTAACAGAATTATGGCCCTTTGTTGATTTTTTCACTATATACTATGTAGAAATTTTGTGAATGCAACTCTTAAACCGGATGGCAGATTTTGCTTAAAGTTCCAGGGATGAACAACCTTAATGTGTAGATGGTAGTAAAGAAAGGAATTTTTGCTGCGACGAAATTTAACAGAATTATGGCCCTTTGTTGATTTTTTCACTATATACTATGTAGAAATTTTGTGAACGCAACTCCTCTTAAACCGGATGGCAGATTTTGCTGAAACTTCCAGGGATGGACAACCTTAATGTGTAGATGGTAGTAAAGGATGCTGCGACCAAATTTAACAGTATTATGTAGAAATTTTGTGAACGCAACTCCTCTTAAACCGGATGGCAGATTTTGCTGAAACTTCCAGGGATGAACAACCTTAATGTGTAGATGGTAGTAAAGGAAGGAATGTTTGCTGCGACCAAATTTAAGAGAATTATGGCCCTTTGTTGATTTTTTCACTATATACTATGTAGAAATTTTGTGAACGCAACTCCTCTTAAACCTGATGGCAGATTTTGCTGAAACTTCCAGGGATGAACAACCTTAATATGTAGATGGGAGTAAAGGAAGGAATTTTTGCTGCGACCAAATTTAAGAGAATTATGGCCCTTTGTTGATTTTTTCACTATATACTATGTAGAAATTTTGTGAACGCAACTCCTCTTAAACCGGATGGCAGATTTTGCTTAAACTTCCAGGGATGGACAACCTTAATGTGTAGATGGTAGTAAAGGATGCTGCGACCAAATTTAACAGAATTATGGCCCTTTGTTGATTTTTATTTTTCAACTAGTCCAAAAAATATTTGACCTAGAGTCATAAGATTGACAGAACAGTGTTGGTGGGGGCATCCGTGTCATATGGACACATTTCTAGTTTACATCATTATGCCCCTTTTTCGACTTAGAAATTCTTGGTTTAGTTTTTGCGTGTAAGCTGGTATCTCCATAACTACTGAAGGGAATGGACTGAAACTTCACACACTTGTTCTCTGTGATTATCTAAGATGATTGGCACAAGTCCCATAACTCTGATTTGCTTTTTTACATAATTATGCCCCT
The DNA here is from genome assembly GCF_026571515.1 of Ruditapes philippinarum. Classification (NCBI taxonomy): domain Eukaryota; kingdom Metazoa; phylum Mollusca; class Bivalvia; order Venerida; family Veneridae; genus Ruditapes; species Ruditapes philippinarum. Next base: position 109,830 of record NW_026866794.1, read on the forward strand.
TTTTCGACTACTGAAGGGTTTGTACCTTTTCGGACAATTTTATGTATTCATATAGGTAAGCATTATTATACTCAATGAAACACCCTTGTGACAACTTTTCGAATAGTGGAGCGTTACTGTCCTCCGACAGTTCTTGTTTGTTAAAGTTGGAGTAATTATTCGGAACACAAACAGGTTAGAGTGCTTGTTAGTTCTGGCTTCCATTACTTATATGTCGCTTTTATTTTGACGTTGTGCGACAGTAAACAGGTTTAGCAGTACTATAAAACCTTTTCGCTGAAGTCTCTTTAGTTATCCCCTGATAAACACTATAATGGAGTTCGAAGGGAAGTAACTTTCAGATGGAAGGTAAGTGCTTTTTCCTTGATAATTTCAAATTATGCGTATTCTTCAAAGAAAAGTTACTTTTAATATTGTCTGGAAAATGGTATTTGTTCATTTTACAAAAATTGAAATATATAACTAACAATGAGCAAATACCTTTTTCAGTCATTGGCTGATGCTAAACTAGCCACCTTATGGAAAGAAAAAGAGTACAGAGTTGATAAAGCTGTCTAGTTGTCTGGTGACCTTTCCAGAGTTACTGTGAGTCAAGTTTAAAGTCTCTAAATCGTATTTGAACTTGTGTCAGTAGTTTCAGATTATGATTTGAATAACACCAAAAAATAGATAAATACAGAATCCCTAAAGAAAGCCCAACACGGCAAAATTGAAAATGTTGCAGGCTCGGTTTGATTGAGCCTGTTCATGGACGGTACTGGAAAGTGCAAGTTACCGTCCACGCCCCTAGCACCGGCTTAAGCAGAATTCAACATTTAAACGTGAAATAGTAAAATTTTGAATTTAGAAACATCCGCAGATGTGTTCATACGTCGGTTATCATGGAACCTTCAATGTGACACTTCCGTGCCATTCCATGAAAGGCGGCGTATATGGTCCCCAAGTAATAAAAAGCGTGTGCCATAAACGAGAAAACAATTACAAGCCTTACATATTAAAGTTCGAAAGAGGGCAGTCATAAATAAAAAATATCAGAGAATCAAATCAGTTGAGCTCTAATTGCGTCTTCTTAATTATTCATAATGCTTAGAAATTTAATATTTTACTGTTCAGTGAACAAACTTATTAAAATAAAGAATTGTCAACGCAATGACGTTGGATCTGGTTTATTAGAACTGAAAAAAAATTAAACGTGTATTGCTAACAATTAAAAGTTTCCTGTCCTCAACCATCCCTGCAGTATGTAATACGTTCGGAGCGCCTAATCCTTATCCGAAAATTGACTAAAAGGGCCGAAAAGTGACGCTGACCTCGAATAGTTAACAGGTGTTTTTTTTTTGGACCGAGGAAGAGGGGGATGTGTGGGAGGTGAAGTTTAACAGTCACTCTGACACTGTCAAGGTCATACAGTGACTTTCCAGCTTTACTGGTAGAGAAAGACCTCGAGTTATCATCGTGCATTATTGGCAGCTGAGTGGGATAGCTTCCTCGCATAAAAGAATCCGAAGTCCTTGACGGGATTCAAATCAACAGCAGTGTACATTGTATATTGTAAGTGGTTTCAAGTCAATGGCCTTGACGTTTGAACTTTCATACCCTTGATAAAATGCGAGATGAACTTGTTGTCTACCATTCTGGTGCCAAAATAAGACCACCGGGAGTTTTTACACTCGAACTGACAGTAATGAAATTGTATTTGCGCAATAAAAATTCATTATTCAAAGTGAGAAGTCCGTAAAAATAATTACATTTATTCATTACAATGTGTGTTTTTACACTTGACATGTACATGTTTTTAGTTTTTAATGTTTTTTTTACTCTTTATCCAAAGAATGTAATGAGTTACTCATATAGGCGTCGGCATCGAAACTTGGTTAAGTTTTTGCGTGCAAGTTGGTATGTCCGAAACAAATTAAAAGAATAGATTGAAACTTTACACACTTATTTGAGAGCATAATATAAGGTCAGTGTCCAAGGCCCATAACTAACATAGATTTTGACAGAATCATGGCCCTTTTTGAACTTGCCCAGGCTCTTGATTTACTATCAAGCAGTAGGAATAGTCGAGAACGCTGTCCTAAGACACCTCTTGTTGAGATTTTGATTGTTTTCTTCACTACATGTATTTAATGTTTCATAACGACGGCGAGTTGTCCTTATTAATTTGTTAAATGTCCTCTTCGCAATTTAATGATTAGTTAAGAGCGAAATGTGCTTATACTTAAAATCAAATCGACGCGTTGAGTATATGAGTTTTACCAATTCAGTAACTAGTAGTTGACAAAATATTTACAAAAAAGCACAAGAAACAAACGTAACAAAACATTGTCCTGGAATTTTCACGCACTGATGACGGAATGAAATGGCATTTTTTTATTCTCTTGGTAATCAGCGATTTAATTAAAGCGGTGTATTTGTTGGTTACCCAAACAGTGGACCAGAAGTCGTGTTTGATAATACATTGCAGTAGAAAGAGTCGTACAAGACGTTACTATGACTGGACCAGAGGTGGATTTTCCTTGTATTTTTTCTCATTTTTTTTGGTTTGTTGCATTTTTTAGTGTTGGAAGTTGGCTTGTGTCAGCTTTAAGAAAAGAGCCTTAAATTTAAATGAGTCTGCTTTGCGTTTGTAGTAAATAGAATTAATATTGTTTGGTGATTTTTATTAAAAGTGATAACAAGAAATCTAGTGTAAAATTTGTTTCAAAAACATAAAAAATACATTTTATTTTACAGAGAAAGGCCATCTTATTGGTGTTGATAATAGGATGGATTTATGTTCTGGTTACCGTAGCAGAGAATCCGCAATGGTGCGTGTTTACAGTAGAAGATTCATACAAAAAATACCACTGCGTTAAGACAATGGCCGGCAGCCTGCCTTTGATGGCTTGCTCTCTCAGGTGTTGTGATGAACACAGGTTGGTTTTAAATTATATATACTCTTGTTTTTTTAATATTGTGCAGTAATGACCTACAGAAACTTTCTATTGACTGGCTTTTAATAGTTTGGTTCCCAGCATCTATTTAACATAAAACGGTACTACAGTATAACCTATACAGTACGGCCCTCTGTACAGCAAATATCTCTTTTCAACAACGTAATTAAATCTTCCCAAACTGAGATTTAACACGGAATTTAACCTCACTAGAGCAATACCTAGTAACAACAACCAAAATCTTCCCAGATAGCCCTATGGTATGGAACCTGTCCCTGCCACAAAGTTTATGCATGTATACTTTTGGTATTGTTATTGTGTAGCGCTAGAACACAATTGGACACTGGTTTACAAAATGACAAAAAAAGTTAGAACCAGTCACAAAGCAATTATGAATTATAAGATCAGAAGATTGACAAAAAAAAAATAGACTAAAGAGCAGTGCCACTTTAATCTATACTTTATGGATGCTTCTCGGCGTCTTTTCAACAAAGGCCAAAAATATACTTCAATTATTATGTCTATTTCAAATTTAATAAACAAAGGTTGTTTTTTTTGTTACAGATGTATTGGGATATTTCATAAAAAGGATCAAACCGATAACTGTTACCTCATCAGTGCAACTGAGGAAGATACAGGTTGTGCTGATTTCGACTGGGCAATCTGGACAGCGTACAAGAAACGGAAAGGTAGAGAAAATTTAGAATCATTTTGTGTTCCTTTTGATTAATTAATAACTGTACTTAAATAACAAAAAAAAATCATGAATTTAAATAATTTTAAATGCAAGACTTTCTGCTAAGTTAATTAAGCGAAAGTACAATGCAAAAAAACAACAACAAAATAACAACAACAACAAAAAAAAACAACAAACAAACAAACGGGGAAAATTGCATGTTACCATGACAAAAAATGCCGAAAAACGATGACGATATCGCAAATTACCAAATTTAACAACTGGTACGTTATCGTACCGTTTTACCGGCGCCAGTGATGACAGATTGATGCAGTGATGACAGAAATCTAAAATTTTACTGATTTACTATACATGAAGGTAATAAACTTGGTTGATATTTACATGATGCAATTTTACAATTTAACAATTTCATTGCGTCATCGCTCACCTGCGGAAATATCCAACTCGGACCATTTTTTTTTTTTTTGGTAGAAAATCCGTCGACTCAAAGGTAAAATACGATTTTAATTAAATATAAGAAATAGTTAGAGTATCAAAATTTAATGTAACGCATCAAAGAATGGCTAATGTCCTGAAGAAAAATTTATAGATTTATTCTGAAAACGGGATAACTTTTCATACAACCTATAAGAAATTAGGTTGAAAACCTTCTAGGACTTTAAAGCAAATACACATTATATTTCCCTTAAAAGAAACTTCCGCTTAATCAACATCTTTCTAATAAGAAATACATCATTTGGACTATTGAAGATCATTGAAGATCATTGATCTATGTAAAATATCACAACATAGGAGAAAAAAGGATGAACTTATGCCTAGTGAAAAAAATACATTTCAATAAATTATTAATGCTTTAGATAATTTACAATGGATGTTTTGTAAAGATGTGTTTAGAGTACATAGACCTGAAGTGTACTTCAAGTATTTCGTTTAAATATGAAGACAGCAAAGTTTCTGAGTCCTAGTGGGAGTATCTCTTAAATCGAGTCCGATGGAAGCATTTTCCAATTTTATAAAAATAAAGAAAAAATCTGACTTTTAAACAGAAATGTTTGGAACCAATCTAGAAAAATGGGTAAACATTACTCAGTTTATGTTTTGATACATGTAAAGTAATTTTCATGAAGGTTTTCAACGTAATTTCTTAAAGGTTGTGGAAAAGTCCGAAAAAACTTGTCCCGTTTTCAGGCTTAAACCAGACAATAAATCTATAAACTTTTCTTACAATTACCTCAAGGACTGAAGCCATTATTTGATGCTCTACAATAAATCTTGGTTCTCTAACAATTTCTATAAAAAAAATCGTATTCTACCTCCGTGTCGACGGATTTTCTACAAAAAATGTTTCGAGTGGGAGATTTCAGCAGGTACATATAAGTCAATGGACAGTGAATACATGTACTTAGCAATGTCATTGTCCTCATTTGCGTCATGTAAATATACCAACCAAATTTATATACATGTAGCTTACAAGTGGTAATCAGTAAATTTTAGATTTCTGTCATCACTGCAGTAATCTTTCATCACTGGCGCCAGTTATACGGTGTTGTTCTCCGTGTTTCATTATCACGTTTCCGACTTGCCGGAGTAGTAGTAGTAGTACTGGCTTCGCTTTTCTGTTTAATTAATAGGCGAAGTTCCTAATGGAATTCAGTGAATCATTGCATGTAATCGGAACATCCTCGGATATAATTCATTATCCGAACACTGAAGTATAAATGGCTTGTGATCGCATGCTGTTTGAAGATATTTAAATAGAAGGGATAAATATATATCTAAAAGATAATAAAAAGTATTTCTATGATAGATCTTGGACAGTGTGGTTCCTTGTTAATGGACACAGTAGGCTACTATCATTTAGCAGACAGCTCAAAAGTGGCAGCAGAGACTTCACGCCTGAACTATGTTCCGAACAGTATAAATGAGATAGGCGGATTTCTATATGACACAGTGTACCTTTTGGTAAGTATAAACCTAAATAATAATATAAATAAGTATAGATATGTTCTCCTGCCTTCTCAAAACTGCCCGATATTTGACATTGACATTTACTGAGTAAGCTTTAATTATTAAATGTTGCTAAAACTTAGATACAGCTGATTTCATAAATAAAAATGTGAAAAAAAACCGACATGTAAATAATCCAAGTATGACTACGACCTTAAAGTGACCTTTACAATTAAGGTCAAATGGCCGATGTCTTCCTGAAATTGTAATAACATTGTCATATTTCTACGGACTGGATCCATACTTGTACAAAACAACAAAACCGACATGTTGAATAATTCCAGTATGCCTCTACCTTCAAATGACCTTGTCCGCCAAGGTCTAGATATTCAATTTTGCTTTTAAGTGATAAATGGAGGGTTGGACAAAGTAACACTTATTTATGATAACACACGTCTTTGAAAACCCTAAAGGACAACGATATTCCGCCGTGTACCGCTTATGATGGGACGAGCTTATTTCTGTGTCGCTAACATTTAGCGTATTTGTTTAACGTATATGGCATTACAAAAAAATGGATGCACAACAATGCCATACGATTTTTTCAAGGTGTTTGAAAAGCAGTACTGGCATGTATTTAAAAAAAATATGACGTTTATTTACAGGTGAAGTTGTCGTCTGCAGCTAAAGTAAGAGGGACCGTAATACAGGGCAGATGGAGGGATGAGGCACTTGCATTATGCTGTGATGAAAGAGTGACAGAATATTTCATTAATTGGTCACCAGATTGTGACTCATCATGGACGTTTTACCCTGCCAGCAACACAGGGGTATGGAGCCTTTAATTTCAGTTATACCAACTCTGCTTTTGTCATAAGGCATTTTTCCAGGTTTATTAATGTCTGTAATTCTAAAATGTACCGTTCAGCTAAAGCGTAAACCTGAATAAAGCCAACGACCTACTTGTAGCGCTACTATCTAAGAGTTAGTTGCAGGGTTAGTTCCTCAATTCAACGAATAGATAAATGTCGAATGAAATATGTATTGTACACTTTAAGAAAAAAATCATTTCCTTTTGTTTAAATTCTTAATCTTTCAGCTTATTAATAGATAGATAGATTGAATGATTAATTGCATAATTAATGATTTATTAGTTATATCTTATTTGCAGACGATATATTTCGAAGGTAATGTTATCCCTGGAGCTGGAAACGAAGCTGTTGTGAACTTATTTGATGAGCCCGTTGTCGGTATATGTTTCGCTTTTTATGTCCAGAGTTATCATCTTCAAGCAATTGTTCGCTGGGATCTGATTGGATGTGAACTATGAAATTAGCTGTCAATTTATACATCATGAGCTCTTACTGGGGTGAACTATGAAAAATAACTGTCATTCTTTAAACCATGAGATCTTACTGGGGGTAAAATATAAAAATAGCTGTCAATTTATACACCATGAGATTTTACTTGGGGTGAAATATAAAAATAGCTGTCAATTTATACATCATAAGATCTTACTGGGGGTGAAATATAAAAATAGCTCTCAATTTATACACCATGAGATTTTACTTGGGGTGAAATATAAAAATAGCTGTCAATTTATACATCATGAGATCTTACTGGTGGTGAAATATAAAAATAGCTGTCAATTTATACATCATGAGATCTTACTGTGGGTGAAATATAAAAATAGCTGTCAATTTATACATCATGAGATCTTACTGGTGGTGAAATATAAAAATAGCTGTCAATTTATACATCATGAGATCTTACTGTGGGTGAAATATAAAAATAGCTGTCAATTTATACATCATGAGATCTTACTGGTGGTGAAATATGAAAATAGCTGTCAATTCATACATTATGATATCCTACTGTTAGTGAAATAACTGTCAATTCATACACCATGAGATCTCAATGGTGGTGAAATATTAAAATAGCTGCCAATTTATACATCATGAGATCTTACTGGTGGTGAAATATAAATCTATACATCATTAGATCTTTCTGGTGATGAATTATAAAAATAGCTGTCAATTTATAAATAGTGGTATTATGACAGCTTGTTTTTCTCGTTTTCAAAAAGACATCACACTAAAGTTTGCTCCGTTTTACACGTGAATGAATCGTCTTATTATTTAGACAAATAAAACTCTTTAGTTTAGTCATAGGTATTTTTATAATCTTTTTATGCATAGACAGTGTATTTTTCGTGTGAAAAGTTCATGAATGGATAATATGTGCGCAACTTCATAGATTCATTGACTAGATACATTCACAGGCGCTAGTCACGAAATGAAATATTTTACATAATCGGCCTTTATATGTATATTTTATAGCCCATAAACAACTAAAAAAATTGTTTCAAGCACCTGTGGATGGATTTTATTTTTTATTGTTTATATATACTATTAATTATATAAGATAGTCCAAGTTTTTCAGTTACGAGTTAATTACTTTCATTAGAATTTGTATATTATTCTTAGTAGTGATTATGCAAATGAAATGAAAACACACTTATATGTAAAATGACGTTGTTTGTGCAGTCGGAAGTTACCTATTTAGTTGAGAAGGCCCTTTAGTTTGCTCTAAAGAACCGACCGATTTTTGAGAACTGTCGACATACTGCTGTTCTGGTTAAAAAATATTGAATCATTCTTGTAAATCGGTCATATTTTATCTACACATATCTTCACCTTATAACGCTTTCATTTATTTATTTTACTTGCATTAAAAATGTTAATCTATGCGCGTCTTTTTGCATAAGTATTGAAGCAGCCTCCAATTGCATGCTAATTTTCATCAAATTTTTTAAAATGTATAAAAAAGTAAAAAAAAATCAAGTGAGCAAAGAATGTAATTTACACAGATAATCTACAAAAATTACAAAAAATAGATCAGAATAATATAATGCATAAATGGCCCTTATAACGTTAGTCTCGCAGTAGAAATATGGTGATTAATACTGCAAGAAAAGCCATTAATTACATATAACATGTGAAATTTTTCTTAGATTGTTAATATTTTTACTTGTTTAAAATTGTAGTACATTTTTTTCAAGGTTGTTTTTCTTGAAATATTTCATCTAGAGGTGTGCAGTTTTAATAGACATAATAAAAAATACGAAAACTAATGACACTTTCATACTATACTGTATGTACTTTAAGTATCGTATAATTGATCAAAGAATTGAATTTATATCTATCGAGGGAAAGGATCTCTTACAAATGTAAAAAAAAAAGATATAAAAAATATCTAAATTATTTATTGCAATTTCATGGATTCTTGATTATTCATAGTGATTTCTCAAACATAAAGAAATCAGTTATTGAGATGTACACATGAGGTTTAACAGAACTTTTGTCTAACTTTAAAATCATGTACCGAGAACATACTAACAAAACGACCAAAATTCATGGTTGATTTCATATATATCACAGAATAAACATTTTAAAATATGACATTAGATTTGGTTTAGAAATGACATTCGGTCATGTTATGATAATTTTTCAAACCAATTTTCCTGAAGGTACTTCCATTTTTAAGAAGTAGAAGTGTATAAAACACAAATCTCTGTACTGTTTTTATTCCAAGAAATAATCATTGAAATAGAAAAATTTAACTGTCAACAAAATATTTCTAAAATAAAACCATGTAAACAAACTTATTTTTGTGAAAACCTTTTGAACAAGCATAATTCATAATACACGTACACATTTTAACTCCATGGAATGGATATATGTTATAATGTAGGTGGCACTTAAAACAATAGCCACCACCTATCGGAGCTATACTCGACGTCTTCTTATCACACCAGCGGGAAGATATCGTAATACAGAGTTCTCCTAGAAAACGTAACATTTTTGTAAAATTCATATGTGACCTTGACTGTCAAGGTCATTCAAGTCGTGGTCATATTTGAATCAATCATATCATGTCACTTTTGTCATATGTGTACTATTGCCCAAGAATGTTTCAACTCATAAAAAAATTATGAAAGTTATGACAATTTAATTAATTTTCAATTGTTTGTCCTTGACGGTAAATGTCGGTCAAAGTTATATCAGAATAATACAAAATGTCAACCCCCGGTGATAACCTCAAAAAATAAAATAAAACTCACACAACCTACGGTGATAGGCATTTACCAAAGTAAATCTACGATGATAGCCTCAGGCAGTACAGTAAAGCTCACACAACCAACGGTGATAGGCCTTTTAAAGGTTTCTTATCGCATGCTAACCGACTTTGATATTCTGCGAGTAAACCTGTGTTGATAGCCTCAGGGAATACAGTAAAGCTCATACAACCCACAGTGATAGACCTTTAAGAGGGTTCGTATCGCAAGTCAACCCACGGTGATAGCCTCAGGGATTACAGTAAAGCTCACACAACCCATTGTGATAGGCCATTTAGAGGCCTCTTTACGCAAATTAACCCACGGTGATAGGCGCACGGAATACAGTAAAGCTCACTCAACCCACGGAGATCGGCCTTTCAAAGTTTCTTATCGCAGGTTAACCCACCGTTATAGCCTCGGGGAATACAATTAAACTTACACAACCCACGATGATAGGCCTTTCAGATGCTTTTTATCGCAAGTTAACCTCAGAGAATAAGTAAAACTTACAAAACCCACGATAATAGGACTGTCTGACGGATCGTATGGCAAGTAAACCCATGGTGATAGCCTCAGAGAATACAGTAAATCTCACAAAACCCACGGTCGTTGGCTTTTAGAGGTAACTTATCTCAAGTAAACACACGGTGGTAGCCTCGGGGAATACAGTACATGTAAAACCAAAATTAAAAAAAACAACACTCGGTAATAGGCTTTTAAAGGGTTCTTATCGCAAATAAACCCACGGTGATAGCCTCGGGGAATACAGTAAAGTTCACACAACCCACAATGACAGGCCTTTGAGAGGGTTCTTATCGCGAGTTAACCTACTATGCTAGCGTCAGTGAATACAGTAAAGATCACTCAATCCTGGGTGATAGGCCTTTTAGTCGCAAGTTAAACGACGGTAATAGCCTCAATGAAAACAGTAAAGCTAACATAACCCACAGTGATAGGCCTTTAAGAGGGATCAGATAATCCATAGTGATAGCCTCAGGAAAGTTGTAAAGCTCACACAACCCCCAGTGATAGCCCTATCTGGTAGTACCTGCAAAATATCAGTTTTTATACCCTCTATGAATACAATAAAGCGTACAAAACTCTCGGCGATAGCCTTATTTTATTTGTTCTTATCTCAAATAAAAACGATGATAGCCTTAGACAATAAAGTTAAGCTCACACAACCCACGGTGAAAACCCTTTCTAGTAATTCATCTCTGAAACAAACTCACGGTAATAGCATATCGGAATACAGTCAATTTCACGCAACCAACGGTGACAGCCCAAACTGAAACAAAAGCACGATGCTTGCCTCAGGGAATACCGTAAAGGTCACACAACAGTCTTTGATAGCCCTTTCTAATGGTTATTATCTTAATCAAAAGCACAGTGATAGCCTCAGGGAATACAGTTAAACTCACAGCATCCACGGGAAAGCCCTATCTAAATATTTTTTATCTGATACAAAAGCATGGTGATAGCCTTAAGCAATACTGAAAAGCTAACACAACCCGCGGTAATAACGCTATCTAATGTTTTTTAAATGCCACAAAAGCATGTTGACAGACTTAAGGAATAAAGCAAAACTGACAAAACCCACGGGGATATATATTTAATGGTTCTTATCTAAAACCAAAGCATGTTTAAAGCTCACACAACCCAAGGTGATAGGACTGTCTTAAAGTTCTTATCTCGAGCTAAGCACGGTAATATACTCAGTGAAATCAGTAAAACTCATACAAGCAACGGTGATTGACCTATCTTATAGTACTTATCTCGAACTAAGCACTTTGATCGCCTCAGGAAAAACAGTAAATCTCACACAACCCTCTGTGATAGGTCTGTTTTATAGTTCTTATCTCGAACTAAGCACGTTAATATACTCAGGGAAAACAGTTAAGCTCACACAATCCACAGTGAAAGGCCTGTCTTATAGTTTTTATCTCGAACTAAGCACGGTGATCGCCTCAGGAAAAACAGTAAAGCTCACACAATCCACGGTGATATGCCTTTTTTTATAGTTCTCTTCTCGAACTAAGTACGGTGATAGCCTCAGGGAAAACAGTAAAGCTCACACAACCCACGGTGATAGGCCTGTCTTATAGTTCTTATCTCGAACTAAGCACGGTGATATCCTCAGGGAAACAGTAAAGCTTACACAATTCACGGTGATAGGCCTCTCCTATAGTTCTTATTTCGAACTAAGCACGTTGATCGCCTCAGGGAAATAGTAAAGCTCACACAATCCACGGTGATAGGTCTGTCTTATAGTTCTTATCTCGAACTAGACACGTAGATAGCCACAGGGAGAACAGTAAAAGCTCACGCACATTTGTTATTTCTTTTTCCATTAAATATTCCTAGTGCATTTTGGTATTTAAAATTAATATGATATTATAGCATACCAGTAAAGATAATTTTTTTTATATTTCATGCATTTAATCAGAAAAGCTGCTTATTTTATTCTTTCACAGTAAAGATGCGATTCATTTTTTTTATTTGTTAAGTTTTTTTGTTGTCTTTTTTTTGGGGTGGGGGTGGGGGGGGGGAGGGTATATAATACATTATAACTAGGCATTTTTTACATGTTAAATATTATCAGTTTAGACTTTAGAATCTACACAAAATGACCTCCAATACAGTAATTTTGTAACATAAAAGTGATTCATGTAGTCAAATGACACTAGAAAAAAAATATTTGACTCGTGAAATTCTGACCCTACTGAGAGCCCTGCACAATCCATCGTGATAGGCCTGACTTACAGTTCTTATCTCGAACTAAGCGCGTGATAACCTCAGGGAAAACAGTAAAGCTCACACAAACCAATGTGATAGGCCTTTCTTATAGTTCTTATCTCTAACTTTGCACGTTGATCGCCTGAGTGAAAACAGTTAAGCCCACATATCCCAAGGTGATAGGCCTCTCCTATGGTTCTTATCTCGATCTATGCACGGTGATTGCCACAGGGAAAAAAGTAAAGCTCACACAACCCACTGTGATAGGCCTGTCTTATTGTTCTTATCTCGAAATAAGCACGTTGCTAGCCTCAGGGAAAACAGTAAAGCTCACACAATCCACTGTGATAGGCCTGTCTTATTGTTCTTATCTCGAGCTTAGAATGTTGATCGCCATAGGGAAAACAGTTAAAGTCACACAACCCACGGTGATAGGCCTGTCTTATTGTTCTTATCCCGAACTTAGAACGTTGATCGCCTCAGGAAAAGAAAACAGTTAAGCTCACACAACCCACAGTGATAGGCCTGTCTTATACTTTCTAATAGAAAAGTTTCTATCCTGACCTAAGCACGTTGATCGCCTCGGGGAAATAAAACAGTTAATCTCACACAATCCAGGATGATAGGCCTGTCATATAGCTCATATCTCGATTTAAGCACGTTGATCTCCTCAGGGAAAATAGTTAAGCTCACACAATCCACGGTGATAGGCCTGTCTTATAGTTCTTATCTAGAACTAAGCACGTTGATCGCCTCAGATAAAACAGTAAAGCTCACACAATCTGCGGTGATAGGCCTGTCTTATACTTTTTATCTGGAACTAAGCACGGTCTTCGCCTAAGGAAAAACAGTAAAGCTAACACAACCTACGGTGATAGGCCTGTCTTATAAATGTTATCTCGAACTAAGCACGTTGCTAGCCTCAGGTAAAACAGTAAAGCTCTCAATATCCACTATGATAGGCCTGTCTTATTGTTCTTATCTCGAACTGAGCACGTTCCTCGCCACTGGAAAAACATTACTATATCTCACACAATCCACGGTGATAGGCCTGTCTTATAGTTCTTATCTCGAACTAAGCACGTTGATTGCCTCAGGGAAAGAAAACAGTTAATCTCACACAATCCAGGATGGTAGGCCTGTCTTATATTTTTATCCAGAACTAAGCACGTTGATCGCCTCAGCAAAAAGAAAACAGTTAAGCTCACAAAATCCACGGTGATAGGCCTGTCTTATACTTTTTATCTGGAACTAAGCACGGTCTTCGCCTAAGGAAAACCAGTAAAGCTAACACAACCCACGGTGATAGGCCTGTCTTATTGTTCTTATCTCGAACTAAGCACGTTGATCGCCTCAGCGAAAACAGTTAAGCTCACATAACTCACAGTGATTGGCCTGTCAAATAGTTCTTATCTGGAACTAAGCACGTTGCAAGCCTCAGGGAAAACACTTAATCTCACACAATCCACTGTGATCGGCCTGTCTTATAGTTCTTAATTGTCTCGAAACTTAGCACGTTGATTGCGCCACAGGGAAAACAGTTAAGGTCACACAACCACGATGAAAGGCCTGTCTTATTGTTCTTTATCTCGAACTTAGCACGTTTTGATCGCCACAGGGAAAAGAATTTAAAGTCACACAACCCACGGTGAAATGACCTGTCTTATAGTTCTTATCCCGAACTTAGAACGTTGATTGCCTCAGAAAAAAAAACAGTTAAGCTCACACAACCCACGGTGATAGGCCTGTCTTATACTTTCTATCCAGACCTAAGCACGTTGATCGCCTCGGGGAAATAAAACAGTTAATCTCACACAATCCAGGATGATAGGCCTGTCTTATATCTCATATCTCGAACTAAGCACGTTTGATATCGCTTCAGGGAAAATAGTAAAGCTCACACAATCCACGGTGATAGGCCTGTCTTATAGTTCTTATCTCGAACTTAGCACGTTGATCGCCTCAGGGAAAGAAAACAGTTAATCTCACAGAATCCAGGATGATAGGTCTGTCTTATATTTTTTTATCCAGAACTAAGCACGTTGATCGCCTCAGCAAAAAGAAAACATTTAACCTCACAAAATCCACGGAGATAGGCCTGTCTTATACTTTTTATCCAGAACTACGCACGTTGATCGTCTCAAGGAAAACAGTAAAGCTCACACAAGCCACGTTGATTGGCCTGTCTTATATAGTTCTTATCTACACCAAAGCACGTTGATCGCCTCAGGGAAAGAAAACAGTTAATCTAACACAATCCAGGATGATAGGCCTGTCTTATATCTCATATCCGAACTAAGCACGTTGATCGCTTCAGGGAAAATAGTAAAGCTCAACAACCCCGGTGATAGGCCGTCTTTATAGTTCTTATCTAGAATTAAGCACGTGATCGCCTAGATAAATCAGTAAAGCTCAACAATCTGCCGTGATAAGCATGTCTTAGCAGTTCTGATCTCGAACTTAGCACGTTGACCGCCTCAGGGAAAACAGTAAAGCTAATCAATATCCACTATTGATAGCCTGTCTTATTGTTCTTATCTCGAACTGAGCACGTTCCTCGCACTGGAAAAAAACATTACTATATCTCACCAATCCACGGTGATAGGCCTGTCTTTAGTTCTTTTATTCTCGAACTTAGCACGTTGATCGCCTCAGGGAAAGAAAACAGTTAATCTCACAGAATCCAGGATGATAGGTCTGTCTTATATTTTTTTATCCAGAACTAAGCACGTTGATCGCCTCAGCAAAAAGAAAACATTTAACCTCACAAAATCCACGTTGATTGGCCTGTCTTATATAGTTCTTATCTACACCAAAGCACGTTGATCGCCTCAGGGAAAGAAAACAGTTAATCTAACACAATTCAGGATGATAGGCCTGTCTTATACTTTTTATCCAGAACTGAGCACATTCGTCGCCACTGGGAAAACATGACTATACCTCACACAATCCACGGTGATAGGCCTGTCTTATAGTTCTGATCTCGAACTAAGCACGTTGATCGCCTCAGGGAAAGAAAACAGTTAATCACACACAATTCAGGATGATAGGCCTGTCTTATACTTTTTATCCAGAACTAAGCACGTTGATCGTCTCAAGGAAAACAGTAAAGCTCACACAAGCCAAGGTGATTGGCCTGTCTTATAGTTCTTATCTACAACTAAGCACGTTGATCTCCACAGAGAAAACAGTTAAGCACACACAATTCAGGATGATAGGCCTGTCTTATACTTTTTATCCAGAACTTAGCACGTTGATCGCCTCAGGGAAAACAGTAAAGCTCACACAAGCCACGGTGATTGGCCTGTCTTATAGTTCTTATGTACAACTAAGCACGTTGATCTCCACAGGGAAAACAGTAAAGCTCACACAAGCCACGGTGACACGCCTGTCTTATTGTTATTATCTCGAACTAAGCGCGTTGATCGCCTCAGGGAAAACAGTAAAGCTCACATAACTCACGGTGATAGGCCTGTCATATAGTTCTTATCTCGAACTAAGCACGTTGCTAGCTTCAGGGAAAACAGTAAAGCTCACACAACCCACGGTGTTAGGCCTGTCTTATTGTTCTTATCTCGCACTAAGCGCGTTGATCGCTTCAGGGAAAACAGTTAAGCTCACATAACTTACGGTGATAGGCCTGTCATATAGTTCTCATCTCGAACTAAGCACGTTGCTAGCCTCAGGGAAACTACTAAAGCTCACACAATCCACTGTGATAGGCCTGTCTTATTGTTCTTATCTCGATTTTAGCACGGTGATCGCCTCAGGGAGAACAGTAAAGCTCACACAAACCACGGTGATAGGCCTGTCTTATAGTTTTTATCCCGAACTAAGAACGTTGATTGCCTCAGGAAAAGAAAACAGTTAAGCTTACACAACCCACGGTGATAGGCCTGTCTTATATTTTTTATCCAGACCTTAGCGCGTTGATCGCCTCAGGGAAATAAAACAGTTAATCTCACACAATCCTATTGATCGCCTCAGAGAAAACAGTAAAGCTAACACAATCCACGGTGGTAGGCATTTCTGATAGTTTTTATCTCGAACTAAGCACGTTGACCGCCTCAGGGAAAACAGTAAAGCTCACAATATCCACTGTAATAGGCCTGTCTTATTGTCCTTATCTCGAACTGAGCACGTTGATCGCCACTGGGAAAACAGTATGTCTCACACAATCCACGGTGATAGGCCTGTCTTATAATTCTTATCTCAAACTGAATACGTTGATCGCCTCAGGAAAATCAGTGAAGCTCCCACAATCCACGGTGATAAGCCTGTCTTATAGTTCTTATCTCGAACTTAATACGTTGATCGCCTCAGGAAAAACAGTAAAGCTCACACAACCCACGGTGATAGGCCTGTCTCACAGTTGTTATCTTTGAACTAAGCACGTTGGTCGCCTAAGGGAAAACATTAAAGCTCACACAACCCACGGTGATAGGCCTGTCTTATACTAGTAGTTCTTCTCTCGAACTTAGCACGTTGATAGACTAAAGGAAAACAGTAAAGCTCATACAGTCCACGGTGATTGGCCTGCCATACAGTTTTTATCTCGAACTAAGCACGTTTATCGCTTCAGGGAAAACAGTAAAGCTCACACAATCCACGGTGATAGGCCTGTCTTATAGTTCTTATCTCGAACTAAGCACGGTAATATACTTAGGTGATAGGCCTGTCACATACTTCTAATCTCGAACTAAGCACGTTGATCGCCTCAGCGAAAACAGTTAAGCTCACATAACTCACAGTGATTGGCCTGTCAAATAGTTCTTATCTGGAACTAAGCACGTTGCTAGCCTCAGGGAAAACACTTAAGCTCACACAATCCACTGTGATCGGCCTGTCTTATAGTTCTTAATTGTCTCGAACTTAGCACGTTGATCGCCACAGGGAAAACAGTTAAGGTCACACAACCCACGATGAAAGGCCTGTCTTATTGTTCTTATCTCGAACTTAGCACGTTGATCGCCACAGGGAAAAGAATTAAAGTCACACAACCCACGGTGAAATGCCTGTCTTATAATTCTTATCCCGAACTTAGAACGTTGATCGCCTCAGGAAAAGAAAACAGTTAAGCTCACACAACCCACGGTGATAGGCCTGTCTTATACTTTCTATCCAGACCTAAGCACGTTGATCGCCTCGGGGAAATAAAACAGTTAATCTCACACAATCCAGGATGATAGGCCTGTCTTATATCTCATATCTCGAACTAAGCACGTTGATCGCTTCAGGGAAAATAGTAAAGCTCACACAATCCACGGTGATAGGCCTGTCTTATAGTTCTTATCTAGAATTAAGCACGTTGATCGCCTAAGATAAATCAGTAAAGCTCACACAATCTGCCGTGATAGGCATGTCTTACAGTTCTGATCTCGAACTTAGCACGTTGACCGCCTCAGGGAAAACAGTAAAGCTATCAATATCCACTATGATAGGCCTGTCTTATTGTTCTTATCTCGAACTGAGCACGTTCCTCGCCACTGGAAAAACATTACTATATCTCACACAATCCACGGTGATAGGCCTGTCTTATAGTTCTTATCTCGAACTTAGCACGTTGATCGCCTCAGGGAAACGTAAAGCCACATAAACTCACGGTGAAGGCCCTGTTCATAATAGTTCTAATCTCGAACTAAGCAACGTATGCTACTTCAAGGGAAAAAGTAAGCCACACAACCCAGGTGTTAGGCTGTCTTGTTCTTATCCGCACTAAACGCGTTGTCGCTTCAGAAAACAGTATTTAAGCTCTCACTAACTTACGGTGATAGCCTGTCATATAGCTATCTGAACTAGCACGTTGCTTGCCTCAGGGAACTACAAGCTCAACAATCCCCTGTGATAGGCCTTTTATTGTCTTATCTGATTTAGCACGGGATCGCCTTCAGGGAGACTAAAGCCACACAAAACACGGTGATAGGCGTCTTATAGTTTTTCTCCGAACTAGAACGTTGATTGCCTCAGGAAAAGAAACAGTTAAGCTTGACACACCCACGGTGATATGCTGTTCTTATTTTTATCCAGACTCTACCGTTCTCGCCTCAGGAAATAAAACGTTATCCACAATCCTATTGATCGTAGAAAACAGTAAAGCTAACCATCCACGGTGGGTGGCAATTTTGAAAGTTTTTATTGAACTCAGTTGGCCTCAGGAAAACAGTAGTCCATTCAATAGGTGTTTATTGCTTATGATGAGAAGTTGTGCCTGGAAAAGTAATGTCCTCAAGGTGATCGACTTTGAGTAATTCTTTCCAACACTGTTGATTTCACGTAATGTGGCACTACTAATCCACGGTGGATAAGCTGTCTTATAGTTTCTTATCTGAACTTAATACGTTGTCGCTCAGGAAAAACAGTAAAGCTCCCACAAATCACACGTGATAGGCCTGTCTCACAGTTGTTATCTTTTGAACTAAGCCTTGGTCGCCTAAGGGAAAACGTAAAGCTCACACAACCACGGTGATACGGCCTTGTCTTATACAGTAGTTCCTCTTCGAACTTAGCACGTTGATAAACTAAAGGAAACAGTAAAGCTCATACACAGTCCCGGTATTGCCGCCCATACAGTTTATCTCGAACTAAGCATTTTCGCCTCAGGGAAAACAGTTAAGCTCACACAATCCACGGTGATAGGCCTGTCTTATAGTTCTTATCTCGAACTAAGCACGGTAATATATTCAGGGAATAAAGTAAATGCTACAGTCTAAAGTCACTAGTGACGACTCAGTCCTGTGTAAAGTTTATAGTATACGTCACCCATCCGCGGTGATAGGCCTGTCAAATACTTCTTATCTCGAATTAAGTACGGTGATAGCCTCAAGGAATAAAGTAACAGTACAGGTCACACAACATAAAGGAGCTATTTATTGAAAACTAAATCCTTTAAAGGAATAAAACAAACGCACAATATATTTTTCAGATACATTTTTTTTTATTAAAACAATAATCACATACTATAATTAATATTATAAAAGAAATGTAGGTTATATTAAACAAATTCACATTCACAGATTATGACATAATTTATAGTTTATCCATCATTGCATACCAAAAATGCACTTTCCAGCTTTCTCTTTCTCGCAAGGAATCATGTTAAAGTTTACTTGATTCACATTTTAAATTGTTAGAAGAGATTTATACAAAAAAATTTAAAACTTTTTAAGATCCCAATTAATCATATTTTCCCAACGTGCGGATGCAGGGGTAAAAGCCGGGTCCTCGGGAAGAGGCGTTTTCCATAAGACAAAGATCCCAGGGGAAATTTGGGAAACCCCCAAAACTGCGTCGAATGAATCAAAGTTTCTTTAAAACGGGTAGTATCGTTATTTTTCCAAATGTTATCCATATTTTCCACTTTTTAAGCTCATTGAATCAAGACTGACTAAATTCAAAC
Source organism: Ruditapes philippinarum (assembly GCF_026571515.1). NCBI lineage: Eukaryota > Metazoa > Mollusca > Bivalvia > Venerida > Veneridae > Ruditapes > Ruditapes philippinarum. The sequence continues at coordinate 129,662 of NW_026866794.1, forward strand.
AGATGTAGGTCAGTATAAATATTTTTAGCTGACTATTCCATGGAAATGCTGATTAAATGTTCTTGGATTTGTTATCACAACTTCAAACTGACCACGTTCCATCTGCAGCTGTTGAAGATGATTTGGCAAACATCCCGGGGGTGGGGGCTGTAAAATATTTAATATTCCGTTAAAACCGTTCCAAGTTGTGTTTATTTCATTAAAAAAGCAGGGTTTTTCAAATTGAAAAAAGAAGAAAGATTAAAATTATAATGGCATTAAAATTACTGATCAAATATGTCCAGAACAAATGATTTAATAATAAAATGTGTTCTTAACTTACAACATAGATCATATTGAATCAAGAACAAAGGTGAAAGATCGGGTGTACAGTTCCAAGCTAGCGCGTTTAAATCCAACTTTGTACATAACACTTGATTTCTAACGGCTGTTTTGGGGGAAAATCATATTTCAACGTAATATACCCGTATGTATGTGTACTTTTTATGGTAAATGCTTGTGACCTAAAAAAGTTGTATTAATGTGAAATCGTTTGTCACATGGGTAGCAAAATTAATGTAAATAAAGTAGTATTTTGATTTCCACACGAAATTCTAAATCACTATAACTGTTATAATTGCAAAAAAAAAGCAACAGAAGAAAAGATTGTTCAGTTGAAGGTTTTTGGAAACTTAATAAAAAATATACAAAAAAAAAGTTATTTGAGTAAAAAATATCAAAGCATTTCTGGGACATAATGGGGCCTTTAAGTAAAAGATAGACAAATGCAATGGTATAATGAATGAAATCTCTGTCGAAATAGTTTACTTACAGGTATGTAAGGTTTTGCAAATTCATTAAACCGAGCTCCGCCATGGAAAGTCGACGCGCCGTCTACTACAACTGTCGGCTGTTGAAACGCTTGCACGTTCTTCGGGTACGGAGGTGGCACGTCCTTTGAGTACGGGGGCGGTGCTTCGTATTCAGGACAAACACGATTCTTTTCTGAAAGAAAACGATTAGGAATTGCATGAAGTTGAACAATTAATATCTATTATAATAAGGTTGGATAGTTAAAGTATTCATACTTTTCAGATCGACTTTTCTTGACCTGTAAAATTTCAAACAACATAAACAAGCTATTTCATTGAAAATTAAATCGTTAAAATTGTTTGAAGATTTGAAGACGTCCATATTTATAATATTACAACGTTTCCAAACGAACTTAAGGAATCTTAAGTATATTTAGCAAAAATGATTATGTCAAAAATAACCAGTTTAGAGAACAAAACTGTTTCTTACCAGACATTTTTGCTTTACCAAATAGTATATTTTCCGTATTTTTAAACTGTTTAAAATCGACTGTTTACATATCCTTATATAGCTTACCGCTCACGTGAGACCTCATAGTCAAATGACGTAGGTATTTCAAAATAGGTAAACATTAAAATTTTATGACTCACTATCACCTGACCTTAGACATGGCTTAAACTTTATTTATTTGTTAAATGTACAGATACGCTTCAGTGCCGAATACGTGCGTACCTTGCCGAATAGTGACGGAAAAAGACGAATAGTAACAGAAAAAGACGCTGTTGCTAAACTTTAGTTATCTCCCTTGACGTGAGTAAATATAAAACTAAAAATTTATATTATATTTTTAACATCGATATGTGTACATGACATAAATTTTAATTAATTAAAGACGTGATATGTAAACAACACTTTGATCTATATTTTAAATGTTAATTTATACATCTATCAGAATTTTACAGGACCATTTCCTAAGTGATACGTGCTTCATTTCAGCTCCACTTAGTAAAGTGCGTTTACGAGCATTATTATAGAGGTTTGTTACATTTTCTCAGTCATGTTAGTCCACATTGTTCCTATTTTAACGTTATCTTTCGCTTTCATTTGAATCCATACACGGCAGGATTGGTACGTATTAGCTTAAGGTCTTCAGCGTACCCGTTAATATACTATGACATGACGTGTTTAATGCCGCATCAGATGAAAAACAAAAAAATGTTAAATAGCGGGTTATAAAGTTTTTGGAAGCCAGAACTAGGTATGTATAGGAGCTAGCTTTCAGAAATGAAAAGTCAATTAAAATTTAAAGGGGTTTTCGTTCTTCGGTGTGAGCTTTTTGGTAGGTTTAAAGTTAATGCCCCGTAATGATCAATAATTAAAATATATCTCTGTTGAAACTCTCTCTCACCCTCTCTCTCATTATTCTAATAATAGGTGTCTGTCTTAGTTTGACTTTGTTAATTGCAGATTGAAATGATGCACCGAGCGAAGAAAGTAATTATGTTTAAAGCTGATGAGCAAAGCCTCCAGATGAGCAAAATATTTCAATAAAATCAAATCTGAAAAAAATGTATTAAGATTTTAGGAAAAGTAAAAAGATTCAAAATTCTAGAAAAGCTTACATGTTATGCGCGAATGACCTATATTTCAGCATTTATAACTATATTTCTTCTGCGTTACTAACGCAGTAAGGGCTATTTTTGTATATTTTGACCTCATTTTGGTAACTTACATGGGCTGTAAGTGCCATTGATAATGTGTAAATTGCATTCTTTAGGTAACTTTACAATATCATAATTGTAAATACATTTTCAAATTTTCATGAAAATTAGCATGAATACGGAGGCGTGCTGCTAGCTGTTGATCAAATGAATTATAGGAATGTTCAGTATGTGTGTTAAGATATATGCTAACACTGTGATTACCATTATTTATTTTACATGTTATATTGTCTTAAAGCGATATGATTTTATTTAGAAGGCCGCATTGTACATAAGGTGTTACAAAACTGTATGTCTTTATGTTTAACTCTATGTTAATAAAGTTGTTATTATTTTTATTAAAGATCTCCGAAGGGGGCGAGGAGAGATGACATTGTTATTTTGTATTTTCCTCACAATTTCGTTAGTTTTCAATAGAGATTACCAAATTTATCATCATCATTATCATCATCGTTATCGTCTTTATCATCATGTCGTTATCGCAATCATCATCATCACAATTTAAGTTTACAATATAAACTAAGAAGATCATGTCTTATTGCATCTCAGATTTTATTTTCTAAATGGCCAACAAAAAACCAAAAACAAAACAAACGTGAGCATGTGTACACTGTGAATACGAGGTATCTATACAATAATGTATTTATATAATTACGTAAAAATAGTCATTTTTATCTCTTACAAAATTAAATAACCTAAGAAAATCGGCTTATCTTTAACTTTTCATATTAATCTTCAATATCTTGATGGTTTATAAGCTCTTTTGATCTCAATTTTAAATGACGTAAGTGTCGTTTTATCATGCAAACGTTTATATTTTACATGAATATATATAAGCAAGTTTCTATATAAACACGTTTTCATCTAATCACATATCTATATAAATACATATAGATCTATATACATGGGTACAAGTTGAAAATTTGGAAAAACCTGAAAACCTTTACTTATAATCATTTTCCTACATAATCTAATAGTAAAACATGATGTAATTTGTCACAAAAAACCTGAGCTTCAGGCATATGCCTGATAACTTGCACCCATGTATATAAAACCTATTACTACAAGAAGCAGGCACATACTGTCAAATACCCTGCTGAACAGGAGAAAAGTTATGAAAATAAGTAAAAATTGGATATGCCATTTGAACGCACTGACAGTCACATTTAAACCTACACATTGAAGGGCAATAACAGAAAAAAATGGTGTATGAGAGCTTTTCATCCATGAAGTTTTTTTCAACATTCTGAGTGCAAGCCGGGGCGAAAATTAACAATAAAAAAATAAAGGGAATATACTCCAAAATAGTGATGAGGATTGTTGGTTTAAACATATTTATTCAAGCTTGATTGCGAAACAAGTTTTTGAAACTTTGGAATCCGCTTCCTGGAACCAACCAGTACTGGTGTCATATGAGGAAACATGACCGTGACCCAATTGGGACTCGAACCCATGATCCCTGGGTTGAGAGATAGACACCTTAAGTACTAGGCAAAGACTCACCTTAAGAGCATTATGAACATGAAGGGATTGGAAGTATTTTCCTATAAGACATTGTATATCGAGGGTTCAAAGGTAAAAGGTAATAACTGCCATTTTCAAGATTTCGAGAAAAACGCAAAAAACATATTGTTTTAATACAACTTTATTTTCCGTAATATTGTTATAACAATTTTGATTCTCCCATATTTGTTGACTACATTAGATCATATTTTGTTTAGTTTACATTGCTTGGTGCTGATAAAACACTGTAATTATAGTTTGTTTTAAAGTTCTAAGATCAAAATAATATCATTTTACAGAAGTAAAAGGTAATAAATGTACTTAGATCCAGTCAAGACTACAAGTTTGAGCGGTAAAAGGTAATAACTGCACTTACGACCTTTTACTTCTGAAGGTTTAGCAATAAAAGTTAGAGATAAACTGTGGTAAAAGGTTATAAGTGCAGTTATAGCCTTGTTCCTCTGAAAAATTTAGATGTTGCAGTAATTGTTACTGTTGCAAATTTATCAATTATGTCCTTACTTTGAAGAACCTTACGTAATATAATTAACACAATGCATATTATTACTCGTACACAAAATTAACACTTTTCATTCATAGAAATATGAAATATGTACCTGCTCAATATTTTGATTCTACAGAAATAAATTAATAACTAAAAAGTTTACGAAAATACGCACTAAAATCTAAGTTTACAAATTTCATTATTTTGAATGTTCTCTGGTATATAATCGAACTGAAGTCAAACAGACCCAAGACATCAGCAATTAAGGATATTAGTAACCCATATCATAGTTAAGTAAATAAAGACTACTGTTTCATGTCACAAAATGTGAATGTTTGTCATTAATTATTCTATGACCTCCACTCATCTTCTTCACTCTCACTAACAGAAGGCACTTAAAGTTTGTCTTTTATAGATTTGCTGCATGGCAATGACTCATAGTATGATTCGCACTCCTTCAGAATTGTTCCAGAGGCAACAGGTGACATCAAATCAGCTTTTGCAGCAGATATTGGAAGCTTCTCTGTATTAGCCTTTCATGGAGCCTTAAGAGACTTTTCTTTGCTTCTGTTCTTCTTCTGCATTAACCTAACTGCCTTAAACTCACTAACCACAAAACCATAGCTCACAACAATACTGTATTTTTGTCTTTATCTACCTCCAGTCATTACATCATTTGATAACGTCACATGTTTAGCAGCAAAACAAAACTACATATAGATGTTATTTTATCGGGGAAAAAGAAGAATGAAACCATTTAATTATTATAAAAACATTATTAAAAGCAGGATAAAACAAATACATGGTTGATGTCGGACTGGAGAAGGTTTATCCGGTTCACTGCGAAAGTGAATCTTGGCTTGCTAAAGCTCGCCAAGATACACTTTCTAGCTCACCGGATAAGCCTTATTCATCCCTAAATCAACCATGTATTTTATATATATTCAGCCAATTAACACGTTCACCATCAACATCGATTTTCATTGAGCCAAAGTTTTGTTCTTTGTACAACTTGTAATCTAGTATGTCAATGTATTTTATTAGAAACGACAATATATGGTTGCTTCCGGCGTGCTTATGATATAACTGTTTCCCACTGCGATGGAACATGAACTATTGTAAGGCTTTTTGCATGCTTGATAGATGCATGTATGGACTTTGCATTCCATTAATGAATGGCCAATTTCAAGAAATGTGTGGTTTTACCATTGATGTGAGGTATATCTTGGACACAGTGAACTAAGCAACTTGCAACAAACTGATTGCAATTCTGTCCTCCACATGCATTACTATATAATGTCACTTCTTCAATACCAGATGTCTTACTTGCAATAGAGGTTACATACAAGTACACAAAAGTTCCTACTTTGCACGAGCCTGGTTTCCCCATGTGTCTCATCCAACAGATAACAAGTCCCGTTACCATTTCCCAGTTCATAGAATGACAAATTGCAACAACACAGTTTTCTTTTGTAACGAAGATCACCAATTAAACTGAGTGGTGTTTTCAGAATAGCCTGGATATCAAATGCCGACACAGAAAACTTTGGATCTTTCTTTGTGCGTTTTTATCGGCTGATTTTTGCATTCTTGCACTGTTTTTTGTTCTTTTTGGTCACTTGGTGTACTTGATATTTTGCTTTTGTTGACTCATCTAGTCTATCTTCTATTCTCAAAGTGTCATACAGATTGCAGAGTGGACATTGATCTTTCTTAGGACGGAAGAAAAAAGTTATATTCTGTACTAAAAATGATTCTGTACACAGCCTTTGAAACACACTTTCTATTTTGTCCTTGCATTTTTCTACATACATTGAGTATATTCGTTTTATATTTAAATCTTGCGTTAGATACTTCCTGTTGGGGTCTTCGTGTGTAGTGTGATTCAACAGTCGGAAAGCTTTCGTTGTGTTTCTTTACAAATGATCTGTGATATTCCGTGGTTTTATTTCCAGGCACAGCTTTCCCTCTCTTGTCATTTCCAACATATAACCCTGCCACTTTGTGCTGAACTGCGTTTGCAACTGTTTGGAACCGACATCGATAGTTTTAGTAAAAAAATTCTGAAAACAAAGTGATCCCCGGAAGCATTAATCACAACAAAATTACATAAAATTGCAGACTCGGTTTGATTGAGTCTGTACATGAGAGATAATGAATAAGTGCAACATCCCTCACGCCCTCTTTTCTACCTGTGTGAAAAACGAATTCGAAATAGGTCTTTGTTTTGTTCTCTGTTTAGATACATTCTCTGGTTCTTTATTGGCAACATGGAAACAAATGAATTGCCTCTGACTTATGTAATCACCAATGACTAGTATGTACTGAATATTTTCTGTCTTTCATATTCGGTTTATATTCTCGTTGCATTTAATCTAAAAGATAAATTTCGTGGGAAAAGAGATAACAGATAGTGCCTGTGAACTGTATGAATGCAGCATTCTGTCAGGGGAAAAAGGTGATAAAATCAGTTATAACCTTTTTCCACTACATATTCTTCACAACATGTGGAACAACGAGTAAACAACAGGTAATAAGTACACTTAGAACCTTTTACCCCTAAATAATTTGTAGAAAAGAAGTTATTACAAAATACTTTTTAATTTTTTGCCCTTATAAGGATTGAATATTTATATAATATTTTCGTCAGACATAAAGGACAATAAGTACATTATAAAAAACATAAAAAGTCAATTTCGGCAAAAGTGGCAGTTATAACCTTTTACCTTTGAACCCTCGAATTATCATCTGATAGTGTCCTAGACGCCTTAGTTGTGTTAATTTTCTCACTCTGTTTTTCCTCTTTCTGCTTTTTTTCCTAGATGTGTAAAATGTCAGCCAGCATATCTGCATGCTCTGACATGAGGACTTTCCTGTCAGCATTATGATTTCGTAAATATCACCCTCACATTCTTAATGGACTGTACCAAATAAACAAGAGGGCCATGATGGCCCTGAGGTCGCTCACCTGTACATAGCCCCCCCCCCACTCATAAGAAGATGTTTCATGCTAAACATCTAAGCTCTAGCTCATTGGGCTTTTTAAAAGAAGATGTTTTTAAGTTTTTACTATACACATACATGTATAGTTAAAAACAATGACACCCCTGGGGCGGGGCCAGTTTTGACCCCAGGGCTTTTATTTGAACAAACTTTGTAGACACTTACTAGAAGATGGTTCATGCTTAAGATCTAAACTCTAGCTATTTGGTTTTTTTCAAAGAAGATTTTTTAAGTTTTTGCTATACACATATAAGGAAAATCAATGACCCCGGGGCAGGGCCAATTTTAAACCCAGGGCTTTTATTTGAACAAACTTGGTAGACACCTATTAGAACATGTTTGATGCTAAATATCTTAGCTCTAGCTCTTTGAGTTCTTTAAAAGAAGGATTTTTTAAGTTTTTACTATATGCATATAGGGAAAATCAATGACCCCCTGGGGCGGGGCCAATTTTGACCCCAGGGCTTTTATTTGAACAAACTTGGTAGACACCCATAAGAAGATGTTTCATGCTAAACATCTAAGCTCTAGCTCATTGGGCTTTTTAAAAGAAGATTTTTTTAAGTTTTTACTATACACATCTAGTTAAAAACAATGACACCCCTGGGGCGGGGCGAGTTTTGACCCCAGGGCTTTAATTTGAACAAACTTTGTAGACACTTACTAGAAGATGTTTCATGCTTAATATCTAAACTCTAGCTATTTGGGTTTTTTCAAAGAAGATTTTAAGTTTTTGCTATACACATATAAGGAAAATCAATGACCCCCGGGGCGGGGCCAATTTTGACCCCAGGGCTTTTATTTGAACAAACATTGTAGACACTCACTAGAAGATGTTTCATGCTTTATATCTAAACTCTAGCTATTTGGGTTTTTTCAAAGAAGATTTTTTAAGTTTTTGCTATACACATATAAGGAAAATCAATGACCCCCGGGGCAGGGCCAATTTTGACCCCAGGGCTTTTATTTGAACAAACTTGGTAGACACCTATTAGAACATGTTTGATGCTAAATATCTTAGCTCTAGCTTTTTGAGTTCTTTAAAAGAAGATTTTTAAGTTTTTACTATATGCATATATAAGGAAAATCAATGACCCCCTAGGGCGGGGCCAATTTTGACCCCAAGGCTTTTATTTGAACAAACTTGGTAGACACTCACTAGATGATGTTTCATGCTAAATATCTTAGCTCTAGCTCTTTGGGTTCTTTAAAAGAAGATTTTTTAAGTTTTTACTATATGCATATAGGGAAAATCAATGACCCCCTGGGGCGGGGCCAATTTTGACCCCAGGGCTTTAATTTGAACAAACTTGGTAGATACTCACTAGAACATGTTTCATGCCAAATATCTAAGCTCTAGCTGTTAGGGTTTTTTAAAAGAAGCTATTTAAAGTTTTTTCTTTCGGTTGCCATGGCAACCAGAGTTCTGCATGGAATTAAATTCTTTGAACAATTTTTAAAGGTGACCACCAAAGGAACATTCCTGTGAAGTTTGGATGAAATTGGCCTAGTGGTTTATGAGGAGATGTCATTTAAAGTAAAAGTTTACGGACGACGGACGGACGATGGACGGACGCCGGACGAAAAGCGATCACAAAAGCTCACCCTGTCACTTTGTGACAGGTGAGCTAAAAAGCAGACCACAAGTCAAAAATCAGGTGGGTAATGTTTAATTTGCAATAAAAGACTCAAATTTACATTACATTTATCTTGTTTTAAATTATTGAAATAATCCATTTTTCTTTTGGTTGCCCTATGTTGTGCAAATATCAACTAAACACAATGCAAATTAAATTGCTCTAAGAATTGTGTGACTTTAAGCAAGTGTAAATAATTCTATTAACATCTAAAAAACAAACAAACTTCAATGAAATAAACTAATTTTATACATTATGTGACTTTGCAATCTAATCAAATAAAGAATAAAACATAAATGTATATAAAATTAATACTACAGCATAGCACTTGTATATCTATACAAATATGAAAATTCAGGAATGATATAAGTGGGCTCATACTGTATATGTAGGAAAAAAACACATGTTTCATTACCTCTTTTCACAATGATATGCAGTCAAAATAATGATAATAAAAGATTTTACAAAAATATACCAAAATGTAAAAGACATGATATACGGTACATGAATTTGGACGAGACTTGACAAAATATCACAAAATGTAACCAGACATAAGTTATTTGGATGGGACTTGTCAAAATATCACAAAACCTACCTTAACATAATATATTTGGATAGGTCTTGACAAAAAAGATCACAAAATGAAACTATACATAAGTTATTTGGACGGGACTTGACAAAAAATATAACATTACATACTTAAAATAATATATGTGGATGGGATTTGACAAAAATATCACAAAATGTACCTAGACGTAAGATATTTGAATAAAAAATAAATTAGAACCAGTCATAAAAAAGCTGGACATAAATTGAGCCGCGTCACAACAAAACCAACATAATGCGTTTGCGACCAGCATGGATCCAGACCAGCCTGCGCATCCGCGCAGTCTGATCAGGATCCACGCTGTTGCTTACCAACTCTATTACAAGTAGAGAAACTGATAGCGAACAGCATGGATCCTGATCAGACTGCGCAATGCGCAGGCTGGTCTGGATCCATGCTGGTCGCAAACCCATTATGTTGGTTTTGTCATGACATGGCTCAATTTACAAAAATATCACAAAACTGATTAAACATAGAATAGATGGACGAAGCTAAAAGGTTATCAATACAAAATGAAAAAAAAAAAAAAAAAAGATAAAGTTTGTTAATGTTTACAGTTCATGAAATTGTTTTTGGCTAATGAAAAACAGAAAAATAACACATTAAAAAATAAAACATAGAATTAGTTAAAAGAACTTTGTGGCAAAAAATCCATCTGGCATGAGGTAATTAGCAATGAGCAAAATTCGATCTCAAATAGTAATGTAAATTTTATGGTATGTAGGACACACTGCATTTGCCGTCAGTACAAAGGTATAAAACCAGGTCAACCGCAAAGGTGCACTCTGACTAGGGTCTACTCTGATGGCCGACTTAACCCTTAACATGCTGAATAACTTAAATGGAATTGTCCACTTCCAATTTAGGGACTGTCCTTTTACAATTTTAGGGATATCAATTTGAATATTTATATTTTGTCAGCCAACAGTATAGAGCCTGTGTAAGATGTGTGAATGATTCTAAATTCACTACTCCCCACCAAGAATTCAAAACAACAAATATTTTTTGTCAAATTTTGTAAAAATAAAAAATATTGCTTTTCTAAATCAAATTTCATTTTAAAGTGAATTTGTCCATAATAGAAGGTCTGAAATATAATAAATAATTATGTTGATAGTATGGAGTATCATACACAACAAAAACTACTAATATATATACATTGAGATGATATGGTACTACATACAATGTATCTATATATAGAAGATAATAAATTGTTCTAGAACAAAATATTATTTTTCTCACAAAAATGTTCATACTTTATCACTTAGAATTCTATCAATATAGTTCTTTTCAATGAATTTTTTATAACAATATCAAAATGACATATTGTTCTTATATTATCCTACTGTTTTCATCAATATTTTAAATACTAATGGAGGAGAGCCCATTGTAGACCGATCCACTTTAATAAAATTTACATAACAAGAGGGCCATGATGGCCCTGAGGTCGCTCACCTGTATATAGGCCCCACCAACCCCCCCCCCCCCCAAACGTTGCAGGGCCAATTTAACCCAAGGGCTTTTATTTGCACAAACTTGGTAAACACCCATAAGAAGATGTTTCATGCTAAACATCTAAGCTCTAGCTCATTGGGCTTTTTAAAAGAAGATTTTTTTAAAGTTTTTTACTATACACATATAGTTAAAAACAATGACACCCCTGGGGCCGGGCCAGTTTTGACCCCAGGGCTTTTATTTGAACAAACTTTGTAGACACTTACTAGAAGATGTTTCATGCTTAATATCTAAACTCTAGCTATTTGGGTTTTTCCAAAGATTTTAAGTTTTTGCTATACACATATAAAGAAAATCAATGACCCCCGGGGCGGGGCCAATTTTGATCCCTGGTCTTTTACTTAAACAAACTTGGTAGACACCTATTAGAACATGTTTCATGCTAAATATCTTAGCCATAGCTCTTTGAGTTCTTTAAAAGAAGATTTTTTAAGTTTTTACTATATGCATATAGGGAAAATCAATGACCCCAGGGCGGGGCCAATTTTGACCCCAGGGCTTTTATTTGGACAAACTTGGTAGACACTTATTAGAACATGTTTCATGCTAAATATCTTAGCTCTAATCTTTTGGTTCTTTAAAAGAAGTTTTTAAGTTTTTACTATATGCACATAGGGAAAATCAATGACCCCTGGGGCGGGGCCAATTTTGACCCCAGGGCTTTTATTTGAACAAACTTGGTAGACACCTATTAGAACATGTTTGATGCTCAATATCTTAGCCATAGCTCTTTGAGTTCTTTAAAAGAAGATTTTTTAAGTTTTTACTATATGCATATAGGAAAATCAATGACCCCCCCGGGGCGGGCCAATTTTGACCCCAGGGCTTTTTTTGAACAAACTTGGTAGACACCCATTAGAACATGTTTCATGCTAAATATCTTAGCTCTAGCTCTTTGGGTTCTTTAAAAGAAAATTTTTTAATTTTTTTACTATATGCATATAGGGAAAATCAATGACCCCCTGGGCGGGGCCAATTTTGACCCCAGGGCTTTTTATTTGAACAAACTTGGTAGACACTCACTAGAAGATTTTTCATGCCAAATATCTAAGCTCTAGCTCTTATGGTTTTTTAAAAGAAGATATTTAAAGTTTTTTCTTTCGGTTGCCATGGCAACCAGAGTTCGCATGGAATAAATTCTTTGAACAATTTTTAAAGGTGACCACCAAAGGAACATTCCTGTGAAGTTTGGATGAAATTGGCTTAGTGGTTTATGAGGAGATGTCATTTAAAGTAAAAGTTTACGGACGACAGACGGACGGACGGACGCCGGACGAAAAGCGATCACAAAAGCTCACCCTGTCACTTTGTGACAGGTGAGCTAAAAATCAACCAGTAAAACATGGAACTTTCATCTTTCCACCTATATGACAATGGCCAAAGTATTCTATTGATTAGCCTGGGATTCAAGCGTTGATAGTTTTTGCTTATTCATAATATATGCGCTATTTTGTACTTGTTCGTTTATTTTTTATTAGTTATTGATTTGCCTAACAGAAGCATATATAAAATTGACAGACTGGAACCCAGGCTATCTATAAATTACGATTGGTGAAAATATTTAGTCTTATCATTATAAAAATCATCATGATCTATCTTGCTTATACATTATTTGAAGCACAAGAAAGCATTCTGTCAGTGAGTAAAATTAACAATCTGCCATAAGCTAGCCAAATAACATCCTCGAATTGAAACGCAGCACTATTGGTGGGATTTGAACTTACATATTAGAGATATAAATTCAGTGGTCTTAACCATTCAGCCAGCGCCGCCAATTATGCAATTATGAAAAAATTACTTTATCCACAATAACTTTACCCTTGATTAGTGTACATGCAAAATGAAGATTCCATCATTTCTATTCAACATGAACTAACAAAGTGCAATAATTACTCAAATATACATGTATGTTAACTAACTGACCAGTTTATCTTAAACAATTACTTTATACAACACAAAATTAACAAGTATGGAAAATCATAAAAAAAAAAAAAAAAAAAAAAAATGTATAGAAAAAAAAATATACACACAACATAGATAGATGAGACACACTAATATCACAGTCATGTTTGTACATATATCTTTACATTATGAGGTAAATTCAGTTTTACATATACATATTGACCATTTTTTATTAACCTGTCAATTGCATACTAAATTTAAGGTCAGTTCACACAATAGAATACATAAATGTTTTACAACCTTTTAGCTGTGTTTGTAAGATAAACAATATGTTCAAACAATAATCAACAATATGATGTTTAAAAATGTGTTAAATCTTTATTAAAAGAGAATTATAACTTAGCGGAATTAGATGCTCATCTACAATTAGCTATATAGTTGGTTGTAAGATCATTGTGACCACTTTGATCTCATACAATATTTTTGTAACAGATCTGTCAAAACATTTAGCCATTCAATTGTCTGTATTTCTTATTTCAAGGGGACAATTTGGTTTTGTGTTCTCAAAATAGATCCTACAAAACTTTATTTTATATAGCATGTATTAAATAAACAATTGCAAGGTTTGGGTAATGTTCTGTATCATAAAACATGTATAATTGTGATTATCATGAAATTTACTTTCTTTCCAGTGTTTCAAAAATATTATAAAAAAGTCCAAAAAAAAAAAAAACAACACCAGCTGCTAAACTCCAACCTTTGACCTCCATCATAAATGATCTATCCATTACGCTACTGATGCATGCTTGATTAATTAGTTTAACTATCAAACATATATCATCCTCCAAATCAAATATCATTAGTAGACTAATATAACCCAACAATAGCTGTTCAATATAAATATTTCTATTTCAATTTATGCATAACTGACAGGTCAATAAAACTGGACTATACATGCATTGTACATTATATATAAGTTAAATAACACACAAGAATTTATCACAGTGAGTATTTCTTATTAGCTGTCCCTGAATTCTAGAGATTCCATATTATCTAAGTCGGGGATTTCATTTTTGTTTGAACAAAAATCTTAAACAGTGGCTGGAATTTTTATGACTGTCATCATAAATAAACAGTGGCTGGAATTTTTAGGACTGTCATCATAAATAAACAGTAGTTGGAATTTTTATGACTGTCATCATAAATAAATATGATTATAAAACAGCATGAGTACATCACATTTCTATTATGGCCAAAATTATATTGTAAATCTCAACTAGATCAACATTGTTATAAAATAACAAGAGCTGTCAGTAAGATGCTCAACTATTCTCAGTGCTTGATAGTATAACATTTAGAGCCTTGATAATGTAGAATTTTCTAAGTTAAAAAAGAGCCATGATTTTGTACAAATCCATGTTAGAGGTATGAGTCTTGGACGGTGACTCCTTGTTAAGCTCAGCCAATAAGTGTGTGAAGTTTGAACCTATTTCTTTCAGTAATTTTGCAAGCACAAACTTAACTAAAGTGTTACGCTGAAGCAATAGCTCTCATTATTATTTGAATACTAGTAGTCAAGCTAAAAATCCCAAGATATCACGTGAAGTGATTCTTAAAATCTAGAAACTATACAAAAATCTTATCAATTCAAAAGATATATTTCATTTTACTCTAATATCATTCATTTCCAGTTCCAGAATACAAAAAACTACAATGTATGAATTAGATCTACTATATTGAAGGTACAGTAAATTTACGACACTCACCCCAAGTTTATTCATTCTAAAGAAAGAAGTGTGATATATCGTGCAAAATCATAGTCAGCTATTATAACCATTTCATTATAACTGTCTTTTGTACCAGTGTGGTCTAAGTAGCAGAATGTTACTGCATTAAATCAAGATAACAATTTGATCAAGATGAAAATTTAACATTTTGGTAAAAATTGTAAAAATATTATGAAATTATCTCAATGCAAAATTTACGTGGGAATGTTACCCGTATTTTATTCCCAAGATAAATAATTTAGTCCCCCAAGATTTGACCAATTTGACATTTTTAAAGTTAAAATTGTAGAAACACGATAAATTATTCACAATTTGAGCAAAATCTAAGTAACCTTTCCCAAAAATCTTGTCCTTCACATATGACCGTAGAACACTATAAGAGAGAATGGTATATCAAGTTTTATCACATAAACAGCGGCGCAGGAGTGTAATAAAGCCATTTTATTAAAAACGATTTTACACTAGTTAAATAACCACCTTTGGACGTTTGACCGTCCAATTTTGCGCTTATAATATAAAAAACATGTAGCCCGTTTAAAGCGCGCTAATGTTAGCGTTACCTTATGGGCACATCATTGAAAAATTACTCCATTTTAACAGGTTTTACTGTTCTTATTTTACATATGTGATAAATAGAATATTATATTCGTTGTAAATTCCAATACTAAAATTTAATTTTTGAAACTCTTGAAATAAAAACAATATTATGCTCGCCAGAGGCTCGCATAATATGATTTTATTCAACTCGTTCAATAAATTTAGTATTAAACTACACTCATTCAATATCCTCTATATAACACATGCTTTAACAATGGGTGATTGCTGGAATAGGTTGATTATCATAATAAAAAAACTTTAAAAACTTAGCATGATGAACAATGTTGATTATCTTTCAAAAGTTTAATGATGCCAAACACTTGTTTCCTCACTGATGAATATGGACAGTTGATATGTAATAATCGTCTAATTCTCATATCTGGGTGAATGACCTTGACCCCTGTGACCTTGCATCATCAACAGGTCGTTTCAGAGTCCCTTGGCCTATTTGATGCACCACCTTTCTTCCTATGATACTCTACATCTTTGGCACCTGAAATGATAAATAAAACATTGTCATTTGTATCATAATGGTATAACTTGTAACAAAAATATAAGCTATAAATAGAAACATTCTAAGAAACATTTCTAAATACAGATACACTGCTAAAATATTATCATTGTTGAAATAGTATCTAGATAGCTATTAATAGTGGCATTGTTAATACAAAAAAAGCAAACTGGGTATATATATGAATTATATTGCTAAAAAAAAAAAAATTATATTACTAGATAATGAAGGCTAAACCCTTTAAAAATTACATTTAGTTATCCCAGTGGGTTCAGGGCAAACCTAATATCCCATTGAAATGGTCCCTTAAGTTACAGAATAAATGATTTTCAATATTTTAATTCTTATGACATTCATTTAAAACCCAAAATCTAAAAACAAAATTCCAAATAACAACTTTTATTAACAACCCCTTTATATAATTATTTGGCCATTAATGATAAACTATATAAAAAATTTAAACTTGCAATTTTTAATAAAAAAAAACAATTTATATGTCCCTTCATGTTGAAACTGTTAACACAACGATTGTAAAAAATTGAATTTGTTCATAGGGAGTTAAAGTATCTTTATTATGCATTAAGTTAACATCTGCAGAAGGGAGAGGACACAGTGAAAGCCCAAGCCCGCATGGAGAGGGATTAAATAAAGACTGAATGAAGGCTTCTGCAGGAAGATGTGTAAGAAAGGTGCATTTAAAGTGCTATTCTTGCATAAAAGTATATCTCTGTTTGATTGTTCAACATTTCATTACCCGTTCTTCATATACAAAAAACTGGTTTCCTCATGATTTTTATATGCAAGGGCATTGTCATTTGACAATCATTGCAGTCAGCTATTTTTACATGGTGACCACTTATGTTATACATAATTTAAACAGTTACAGTGAATGTTTGAGTGATTTTATCTGTAATTGCATGTTTCCTTCATTGTTCATTAACTGTTAATTGATGTATCAATGAAGGCTTTTTTCCCTTTTTATAATAGGGTCTGTTTAAGGGTAGCTTTCCACCTGGAGTATTCTTTTAAATCATGCATTTTTTTTCCATTAAAATTCAATTTAAATCAAGTTTTTTCACCCCATTTTGCAAAAATACTGTCCTATTGCTCCAAAATTAAAGGGAAATTTACATTTTACCAATATAAAACACTAAAATTGATTAAATATAAGTACTTAGAAAAGAACATTAATTATAGAGTTCATATTGTGTTAAAATAAGTATATTAGATCAGTAAAGACTACAGTTAAGTATCTTAGTAAAGTCAATAATTTGTGTTGGATTTTAGAGACAATCTTTATTAAGTTTGAGATATATAAATGTCTTTGTCTTCTCACTTATAACACAGAGTCAAGTTGACTAAAGTTTTATAGTGGATTTACCATTGGCATCAAGATCACCCCCAAGCCCCCATCCATTCACATATTTTGTTTAACACCAAACTGATAACTTATAGAATGATACTCTAAATATTGCATAACATAACCATTCCATAAATATTTAAGTTCAGAACTGCTTTATATTGAATTACAGAATTTTCTCTTAATACTTGAAATACATCACTGGCCCTCTAACATTATAATTAATATATATAACTATCACTGAAATGTTAAATGATAATACTCTTCCCATATATAGAACAGTCCCCTTAATGCTGGGCTAGAGAACTTTCCAATAAATATTAAATTATAGAATTTTCCAATAAAATTGAATTTAATTTTTAGTATTTTCCCATATTAAAATATAGAATTATAGAATTTTCCCATAAATATTGAATTATAGAATTTTCCCATAAATATTGAATTATAGATCCATACCCTAAACATTGAAAGTTATAGAACTATCCCTAAAACTTTGAATTATAAGAACTATCCAATAAATATTGAATTATAGTAAATTCCCTTCAATATTGACTTATAGAACTATTTCCCATACATGTATACTTAATTATAGAATATCCACTCAATACTGTATTACTAAATATCCATTTAATATTGAATCATAGAACAATTCCTTAAATATTCAATCACTGAATTTCCCCTTAAAACCATGTAAAAGGACTGTTAATTCCCTAAATGCTAAATGGTAGAATTATTCCTTAAATATTGAATGGTAAACTATTCCTAAATATTACTATTATAGAACTATCACCAAAATACTTAATTGCAGAACTATCCCATAAAGACATGTATTGCATTATACTAGAACAAAGTGCAAAGGGAGGCTACTTAAGTGCTGTTTTAGGCACTAAGAACAACAACAATGAAATCAAGTTTCAAGTGCAAATTAATAGAACAATTTACAACTATACCAGTCCTATGTAACATTCCTACTGCAAAAATAGTTTCATCATTACATTTCAATGACATTGTCACTTACAATGATGATGAAATACCGTAACCAATTACATGTATAACCAAGCAACCGAAAAAAAAAGATATGCAAGAAATTATTATATAACTTGAATTTGTTCAGGGAAAGTGGGGAAACAATACTTTTTTTAGAATAATTAAGCTCCGATAAATAAAATTATTTTTTGATCTTAATAATTATACAGAACTATATTTGGTGCTGTAACAAATGCTGAAAGCCAAATTCAAACTTAATATTCCACTTCAAATACTCACAAACCAGTTCCTTCCAATATAAAAGACAAAATGCACGGTCACCTTTGTTGGTTTTTTGTTAAAAGCAAAGCATCAAAAAGCTGGTGTCATCAAAGCTTTAAAAAAGTTAGTTTTCAGCGGACTAAAGTAAGAAGAAATCTACAAATTTAAACGAGAATCTAATCGCAATTGCACGTGCACGCATGATACATACTGACAACAGAGTATGGATCTGTGTCAAGCCCTACTTTGACTGCATCTGAAAATAGGTTAAATAGGGTCAATAAATTAGAATTCTTAGTTTTAACAAAAAAATGTCCATAATACTTATGGAATTGATCCCGATAGTTTAGATAAGTGCCAGTAAATTAGAACTGTTTTTCAACAAAAATGTCAATTTTACAAATGAAATTGCTCTTTGATATAACACTCAGACAAGGATAAGAAAATGTGGTCTATACTATATTAAGGAAATACAGAATTTTTTTTATTCAAATATGAAAAGTAATGACTTGCACCCTGAATCCATTTTGAATTATGTAAACACTGCATGATTTCACCTTCAAAATTCAAATAATTATTACTGTTTATTACATGCTTTTCAGTGGACAGTGAAATTATATTTTGATGATTTTACAGTGAAATTATAAAATCTAATTTTCACAGTACTGGTTGGGGACCACCAAAACCGGACAACCACCAAACCCGGACAGCCCCGAAAATGCTTAATTTAGTATTTTCTTTGTTCAGTGGTTGTCAGTCACTTTTTTATCAACAATAAGTGCATGTTTCTTTTAAAATTAAGTAAATAAATTTATTTCAATCTCCGTAAATCTTAATATTTAAATGTCTATTACAAGAATGTTGACATTGAAATTTGGGGGTCAAGAAAGCAATGCCTGATCTCATATACCAGCTATTATCATTTGCAGAGTGAATAATAGAATATCCAAAACATCAGCATTTGTTGCTGACATATTGTATATCATATTATAGATCAAAAATCAAAACGCCAAAGCTTTTATCTGAATTAAATCATATCATGTACATTTCTGTCCGGACACATGGTACTGTAGTGTATACAGTTTAGGTAATTTTGATACCCTCCTTGTCGAGCCTCAGATATAAGTGCCAATACAAACAGAAATAAACAAACTAGTTTGTTAGTTAGGAGAAGAACCTAGCTGTACTGTGTCAAAATTTCAGGTCTGTAGATTTGAAATTATGAAATCTGTATAGAAAAATGTTCAAAAAGTGTCCGGTTGATGGTCTCCGACCAGTAGCCAGATGGTTTCTGAATGCAGAACTTAAATAAGCAGTTTAGTGGAAATATTGTAAGAAATATGAGCTGTCATGAAAAAATGTTCTTGTTTATGAGAAGCACATGAATGTCTGCACATGAATATTTTATCGTTCCCAAGAATAATTTGCAACAATTCTGGAATACAGTCAAACTAGACTCTCAATAAATAAGTAATGGGATGTTCAGAAATTTCGGCTGATTAAAGGGTTGACAATTTCACACTTTGAAAACTACATAATGGATCTACTTTAACTAAGGCATTTTCAACCAGCTAATCATACAAAACAAGTGTCTTCTAGTGTCATCTTTGCAACTGTTTTTCGTTTATTTTGGCTTTATGAACATAAATGATTTAAAGGCCCATTAAGCCTCAAAAAATGCAATTACCAGTACATGTATTAAAATTATATTTTTTAAAAGCATTTATATTTCAAAAGCCTTTTATTTTACAAAAGCCTTTTTATTTGGTCATTGAATTACAGCTGAGCTACCCTTTGCCTCATTTGCATTTTGGAAATTAGCACAACGAAATTAAGTTTGTAATTTGATTGAAAGTCAAAATCATAACCACTTGTTTTACATCTTGCTACATCTATAACAAATTATTTCGCATTCAGTGCTATGAAAGTTCTTTGGAAGATAAATTTCTAACATTCTTATTATAAAATCTAAAAAACAAAGTTTCAATAGTTAAATTTCAAGAAAAATTGAACTATGAATCAAATTTTAACAATTAAGTTGAAGATGCCTAAAAAATACATTTGAGACTATTTGAATACAGTTTTTATAACTGATGAGAGTGATTGTGAAACTGAATATTTGTGAAATACAATATGATATTCTATGTGAAACTTAAGCTTAGAAATGTGAATCTTTACTTACAAAAAACTAAATATGCATGTGAAACTGAACTTATGTGAAACTTATTTTTGTGAAAAAGAACAAAATTGAAACTGAACTTGATATGTTAATTTAAACAAGAGAGCAACAATGGCTCAACATCAGAACTGCTCACTTGGTACATCATTGTGCTCAGGTGAGCAAAAACAGAGGTAATAAACAACTAAAACTGTAAAGCAACATTGTTAGTAACATTAACTTGCCAAAAGGTTTTAATTTGTTGAAAGCTGAAGCTTATAGTGATAGACTGTATTATATTACTTTATCGACTTACTCTCAATTTCACTTTGACTGTCAGAACTACCTGTGAAATACAAGTTAACCAAATTTTATACTGTCTTAAAGGAACTCCATGGAGGTCAAAAGGCCTATAAAATATGAAATTTGAAAATCTTACAAATATCAAGAGAAACACTTAAAATGAAAGAATCTGCAAAGGATAATCAAGAAATTCACGGAAAATCATAGTAAATGCAATTTTTAGCCAGATTTGAGTGAAGAGTGTTGCAACCCTTTTCATATTATTTGGGTCAATGTGCAATAAAAATGATTATTCTTGAAAAATAGGGTGTGGGAATGATCTGACAATTTGCACACAAGCTATTAGTTTAGACCTACATCAAATGGTATACAAATTTCGAACAAAAAATATTTCCAGTTTTGTCATGTCAAAAATCTCAGTTGAGTCCCTTTAATCATTTAAAAAGTTATTGGTTTACAGAAACTGCCTTTGCTTCAACACTGGAAAATGTTTATATAATACAGAATTCTTTTTTTTCTATAAACTAAAAGTGAAGTGAACATAATTGTGCAAATTATTGTAAAAACTTACAGAATAACTGTGCAAATTATTTGAAAGACTGACAGAATTATTGTGTAGAATAAAATATTGTTCTTATTGAAAAGATGACACCAACTTATTGGCAACATAACCTGCCTGTAACATTAAACATGTAGTTCAAGTTTGAAGTGAATATTTTGGATGATATTTGAGCAAATTAGAAAATTTTAAGACAAAAAAGGGAGATAATTAAGCAAAAATGACTTTCAGGATTATCTGCCCTTTTCATTTTGATAATGAACAATACTTACAAGTTTAAAGTGAAGAACTTAGATACATTTCTTTTAAAAATAGGTTTATCATGATAGAAAAATAATACCAATTAGATTTCGAAAAAAAGAGCTCTGATAATTTCTGAGAACATGAATTTAACATATTTAAGGTACAAGTGACCTTGACATTTGACCTTATGACCCTAACATAGGTGTAGCAGATAGAATTTGTGTTTGAAATTTCTTATCGTCACTGCACTTTGATTACTTGGTCAGTTTTATGTTTTGTTATTGCAAGTCCCCAATGACTTGGACCTTTTGTGTGGTAGGTAAGACTCATCAAGGCATGTACATATAAAGTTTCAATTAAAAAGCTTTGTCTGTGTTGAAGTAAGTGACTCTAACAAAAAAACAGTTACCAAAAATAATAACCAAGGAAGATGCTCATACTGACAACTGGGTCACCACAATACCTCCACATTTCTTCTTAGAAAAGTGGAGCTAAAAAAAATAGTCTATATCCTACCAAATCATCGAACAAAAGTAACTAATACAGTTTTCTTAAAAATAAATTGAGCAAGAAATAGTCATTCCATAATGGAAACATAATGTGCTAAAAACAGAATTATCCAGTTGGCAACAAATTTAAATCATTTGCAATTACTCTTTGAATATATTCTTTTGAAAACAAAATAATTGTTCAAAAGACAGAATAACTTTGCAGAAGATAGAATAAGTGTGCAAAAAATGAATAATTGTACAATAGACAGAATAATTGTGCAAAAGACATGATTATTTAATTGACAAAATCCACAAGTTATCCAACTTGTCAATCTGATGTACCTTGTTACTATAAATAAGTATTGCAAGTTTCAATTGAATATCAAAAATATTGAAAATCAAAACACCAAAGCTTTTATCTGAATTAAATCATATCATGTAAATATCTGTCCGGACACATGGTACTGTAGTGTAGACAATGTAGGTAATTTTGATACCCTCCTTGTCGAGCCTCAGATATAATGCCAATACAAACAGAAATAAACAAACTAGTTTGTTAGTTAGGAGAAGAACCTAGCTGGCAACAAATTTAAATCATTTGCAATTACTCTTTGAATATATTCTTTTGAAAACAAAATAATTGTTCAAAAGACAGAATAACTTTGCAGAAGATAGAATAAGTGTGCAAAAAATGAATAATTGTACAATAGACAGAATAATTGTGCAAAAGACATGATTATTTAATTGACAAAATCCACAATGGGGAAAATAACAAGAATTATTCAATTGACAACAAAGTCATTTCACAAAATACCAAACAACACAAATAAAACAGAAAAATTGTACAAGCAACAAAATTATTGTACATAAGACAGAACTAAATGGTATCAGTACTGACAACAGAATGACAAAATCTATGAACAAAAAAATTTCATTGAGCACACAATAAAATCATTAGCAGACTACAAAATCATTCATCAGACGACACCTCAATGACAGGGGGGATTACTCTAATTGCTTTAATAACTTACTCTCAATCTCATCCTGACTATCAGAGGATGAGTCTGCAGTGAAAAATATTTCAATCATAATTTTTATTAACCTACAATTTGTATGCATTTATATGAATATTTGGTACAATAATAAAGAAAAAAATATTTCACACAACAACTGTGTTATTTTGTAATCAAGCTAGACTAGTGAGATAAAAAACAGCCTAGAAAACCCCACAGCATTTCATTAGTTTAAAGTATGTATTATTAGTATTAGGGGTTAAACCAAAATAATTTACTAAGTGCAGGAAGATCAACAGATGCCAAGACTTAATCTGCACTCTCTGTAAGAAAAAGACAAAGACAATGCCATTATGTCCATAATAAAGACCGTCAATGCCAATATTTGATATGGGAGGTAATGGCATTATTTCAATATGAAAAACAATGTTTTATATACCAACAGACAAGGACAGTATAACCAAAAAACAATGTTTTTAATTCCTTAAAACATACAATGTCAATATTTCCCTATAAAAGACAGTCATCATTTCCCTTTAAGGCAATGCCATCATTTCCCTATTAAAGACAGTGTCAGAAAATTATTTCCCTTTAAGACATTGCTCCAAAGACTTTTAAATGTCATTATTTCCCAATAAAAGACAAAGTCATTATTCCCCTCTAAGACAATGCAAGAATTTTCATACCAAAGACAATATCATTTATTAAAATCCTAATAAGAGACAATGTAATTATTTCCCCATTAAAGTTATTGTCATTATTTCCATATAAAAGACTGTGAATAACAGTATTCCATATAAAAGACAATGCTAGTATTTCCATACCATTATTTAAGACAATTTTTTTATTTCCCTCATTATTCATTTCCCTTCGGATACATCAATTTGAAGAACATGTTGATAAAATTTTGATTTTTTATATATTATTCCTAGAATTTTATCTTTTTTATCCACAATTATTTTCATGCACTTAGTGTACAATAAAATCCAAAGTTACATAATGTCAAGTTGTATGAGCTGCACCACTATGGCATTACCATGGGTTATTTTAGACATACTATAATGTTGCTTGAATTACATTTAATAAATAATATTTAACAATTAAACAGATGAAACAATTGACCGTTACACAGGTATACAAATTAAAGGAGGACATCATGATAATATTATTAATTATTAGATTTATAAAAATATTTTGGGTATTTCTGGATCAAACCAAAGATAAATTTAACTATTTAAATATACATATGAAAATATTCTTTATAAGGAGGCAAAAATACTTAATTCTGATCCTTCTTTAATGAAGGAAACCTGTTAGAATAGTATTATTATATTAAGAAAAATAGGAAAGAACTGTATAAAGAAAGATACACTGTAATATGAATACATATATTAAAGAAAAAAGTGCAAGAAACGTCTATAATTCATTTTTTCTAAAAGCCATAAAAAACGATTATATCATCCATTTTTACCAAGCCATAGACAGTTTGAAATACGAAGGTAAATCTGAAGTTTACGATTTATAAAACCGACTTACTATCAGTGTCCTCCGACACCATATTATCAGTCTCGGCATGATAAACAGGTGTCGGGAGCGGGGATGCACCAAACAGATAGTTCACACTGTACTCGCCTGCCTTTTCCGTGGACTGGACCTCAGTTTTACTATCCTGTTCATTCAGTGTATTCAGTTTGGTTTGAGCACCATTCTGATCTAGCAAACTGCCTTCAGGATGGATGGCTCGTAGACTTGCAGTACCATGGCTTCCAGACAAACTGAAGTGGTGAAAAAAACATCATATCAAATTATTATGAAATCATATACATTATGTATCCACCATTTTCACACATTTTTGAAAATATAATATACAAGATAGGCGCTTGTTTTTTTTATTATAAGAAAGTAACTCTTTCTAAAATACTATAGTATGTTTATAAATTAAGAATGTTTTTAAGGCGTCTTCTTCATTCAAACTTACTGAAATTTCTGAATATTAATTTTGTTTCCAAAAAATAAATTAAGAAATCTATCATTTATGCTCACTCAACTAACAACTGTTTTAAAAAACAACTTAATTACTGTTATTCCTATTTGTGCAGTAAATAAAGCACCTTTCTTGTTTGAAATATTAAAGCTTAAAAACATCAGTACATGCAATGTAAATTTTTGAAAATATCTTATAAGTTTAACATCAATATCATCATCTTTTCTATACACCTCTAGCTAAATTCTGTTAGCTGCATGCTTATAAATATAATCTAGCACCTTTACAATGAGGCTAGGATAATTTTACTATTAAACACGGGAAACTTAATATTTATTCCTATCCAAATACATGTACATTTTGTATCCAGATGCAGCTTACAAGAACAAGTTTGCAATATTTTCCTCTTTATTTCAACTAATCAACCATTAAATTGGGGTTTTCATTTTAATCTGAGGCAACAGGTGTGACTACGAGAACAACCAATGGACCTTTCCGGTGTTTACAGTTTTATGTAAATTGTCTAACTTGTTATCCAATCGCTATACTGAGATAATACATAGTCACTGGTTGACCTGGTTTGCACAAAAGAGCACGTGCTTATGTTTGTGATACTGTTTGTGAGCAGTTGACCTAGCAATGAATGGAAAAGGTGTGGCTAAATGTTCCGCTACAAAAAACCGGAAAGGTCCATTTGGCCAAGGGTCAAGGGAGTTATTTTAAACAACAGGCTGAAAATACAACAGATTTTAACAGCACTTTAACAGATGATATGGATCACCATTCTGTTAATAATGAAAACCCTGCATTAAATGCACCAGTCCCGAATTTGAAATATTTCATTAAAATCTTTTAATTTCAACCTTTTGAATTTGAACCAGTTTGTCATCTTTTGCACCAATATCCAAACATGTCTCATTATTTGCATGTTTATTCACACAAATCCACTCACAAAGCAGTAGGTAACAAGAGCCATGTCAACATGGCCATCCCCAGCCGAATGTGTTTGCTGACATTGGAAGAATGTATATGTAGTAGAGCAGAATAATTCCATTTTAAGAGGTCTTTTGGTAATGAAAACTGATGGCTATAGTGATTACAGATTTGAAACCTATGTGAATACTGATGGCTGAAAATAACAAAGGGCAATAACTGAAAAATAATGCAGGGTAGGTTATCATCCTTGTGTGCTGCATCCCTCCTCAGTAAAATCTATCCACCTATGAAGTTTCAAGTTGATACCTCAAATACTTTTTGAGAAAAAAATTGAATTGAAAAATTAAGTATGAAAAATAACAAAGGGCAATAGCTCAAAAATTATAAAAGGTACAGTTATCATTCTTGTGCAGTGCACACCTCATGAGTGAGATCTAATCACCTGTGAAGTTTCATTTTGATATCTCAAAGGCTTTTTGAGTTATGCTCTGGACAAAAATTAATTTTGAAAAATAACAAAGGGCAATAACTCAAAAATAATGCAGGGCAGAGTTATCATTCTTTAGCACTGCACTCCTCCTCAATGAGATCCATCCACCTATGAAGTTTCAAGATGATACCTCAAATACTTTTTCAGATAAGCTCTGGACAAAATAGCATGAAAAAAACAACAAAGGGCAATAACTCAAAAATTGTATAGGGAAGAGTTATCATTCTTGCGCACAACATTTCTCCTCAATAAGATCTATCCTTCTATGACATTTCATGTTGATATCTCAAACACTTTTTGAGTTATGCTCCACTCAGGTGAAAAATTAGGTATGAAAAATAACAAAGGGCAATAACTCAAAAATTATGAAAGGAAGAGTTATCATTCTTGTGCACTGCACACCTCCTGAGTGAGATCTATGCACCTATGAAGTTTCATGTTAATATCTCATAGGCTTTTGGAGTTATGCTCTGGACAAAAATCAATTTTGAAAAATAACAAAGGGCAATAACTCAAAAATCATGCAAGGTAGAGTTATCATTCTTGTGCACTGCACTCCTCCTCAATGAGGTCTATCCACCTATGAAGTTTCATGTTGATAACTCAAATACTTTTAGAGATATGCTCCGGACAAAAAATTTCGGACGGAAGGACGGAAGGTCGGACGGACGGACGGAGACTATTACTATATCCTCCGCCGAAAATTTTCGGTGGGGGATAATAAGCAGTCTCATGTACATGCTTCTAGAATATAATTTCTTTTAAGCTAAGAATAATTTCAAGGAAAAGTGCAAAGGTCAAGTGCCTAAAGTTCAAGCTATCCCATAAACCATCAGCTGCTTCTTTACATCAGCTGCTTCTTTAACTATCAGTAAACTTACTAATATTTGTAGCTTTAGTAGGAACATTAAGGTTAGTCTTATTGTAATGCTTTCTCGCCGAAAAAAAATCAAACATTGGCCAATATCGTAACCAACTGGTCATATCCGGAATGTTATTTTTCACAATCTTCGGTATTCAATTATTTTTAACCATTTCTTTACAGAATTTAGTACATAGCGATAAAGGATGAGTGATTGTAAATTATCTAATGCCCAAGATTAAGAAAAACAAGAGGGCCATGATGGCCCTGGAATCGCTCAACTGTATATGAGCCCCTGGGCCAAGACCAATTTGAACCTTTAAAGGGCCTTTATTTGAACAAATTTGCTTGACACCCATTAGAAGATGTTTCATGGTACATATCTAAGCTCTAGCTCTTTGGGTTTTTTAAAAGAAGATTTTTATAGTTTTTACTACATACATAAAGGGAAAAACATTGACCCCCTGGGGCGGGGCAAATTTATACCCCAGGGCTTTTATTTGAACAAGCTTGGTACACACCCACTAGAAGATGTTTCATGCTTAATATCTAAGCTCTAGCTATTTTGGCTTTTTAAAAAGAGTGTCTTTTAAGTTTTTACTACATAAAAATAAGGAAAATTAATGACCCCCTGGGGCGGAGCAAATATTTACCCCAGGGCGTTTTTTTAACAAATTTGGTAGACACCCACTAGAGGATGTTTCATGCATAATATCTAAACTCTAGCTCTTTAAGTTTTTTTAAATGAAGATTTTTTAAGTTTTTACTATATACAAATAAGGAAAATCAATGACCCCCCCCCCCTCCGGGGCGGCGCCAATTTGACACCAGGGCATTTATTTGAACAAACTTGGAAGACACCCATTAAAAGATGTTTCATGCTACATATCTAAGCTCTAGTTCTTTTGCGTTTTTTAAAAGAAGGTTTTTTAAGTTTTTACTATATATATACATATAGGGAAAAGCAATGACACCCTGGGGAGGGGGCAATATTTACCCCTGGGCTTTTATTTGAACAAATTGGTAGATACCCACTAGAAGATGTTTCATGCTTAATATCTAAGCTCTAGCTATTTTCGTTTTTTAAAAAAGGATTTTTTAAAAGTTTTTACTATATACAAATAAGGAACATCAATGACCCCCAAAGAAGATATTTTAAGTTTTTTCTTTTGGTTGCCATGGCAAGCAGAGTTCTGCTTGGAATTAAATTCTTTGAACAATTTTTAAAGTTGACTACCAAAGGAACATTACTGTGAAGTTTGGATGAAATTGGCTTAGTGGTTTATGAGGAGATGTCGTTTACGGAGGAACTTCGGACGGATGGACTCTGGAAGCCAGACGAAAAGCGATCACAAAAGCTCACCATGTCACATGTGAGTTAAAAATAACGTTCCGGAAATAATCGAATTGCTACTACATGTATTTTAGCCGATGTTAGATTTTTTGGCGAGAAAGCATTACAGTAAAACTACCTTAAAACAAAGCCTTCTATAGAACATATCTCTATATACTCTAATGGACTGAAACAAATTTAGCACAGCAATGGTACAATAAAGTGTGCAAGGGGTGTTTCTGACATCAATTCAAAACTGTGACAACTTCAGTCATTAAATGAAACAAGACATGATTGAATTGCACAAGACATGATAAAATATTTGGTTATATGATACACTTGTCACTAGCCAAATGAGATATAGCGTCTATATGCCTGCTGTATTTAGGTACATGTCTAGCTCTCGTTAGTGTTTTTCTACCTCTTTTCGATGGTACAGTAAACAGACCTGTTTACAATTTCTAGAAATAGCCGTTTTCCCAAAATGTTATCAAAATTAACTATGTAGCTGTCATGATTTTTCCCCTTATTTACCTAAGTGGTTTCTAGCTATATTTTTTCTTTTTTTAACATTTCCCCCATCTCCTTATAATAACCTAAATGGTGTCAAATATTTTACACCTGACCCGCTACCTGCTGGAACCAGGAAACATTTATCCTTTTTCATCAACAGCATAGAGCCAGACCAACCTACCCAACTATGCAT
The DNA here is from genome assembly GCF_026571515.1 of Ruditapes philippinarum. Lineage (NCBI taxonomy): Eukaryota > Metazoa > Mollusca > Bivalvia > Venerida > Veneridae > Ruditapes > Ruditapes philippinarum. The sequence continues at coordinate 159,428 of NW_026866794.1, forward strand.
TCTGCCTGGGCTCTGAACTGTCCGTAATTTTGAAATTCCTTTCAATTCCTGTCAAGACGTTAAAGTGACATAATGCTAATCCAAGAAAATTTTATAGTAAGGGACATAATGTTAATTCAATGGTTATTTTATGGTGAGTGTGCATAAAATAGAACTTTGCATTTGTCATCTGATAAATCAATAACCCCTGTGACCCATATAAACTTCTTTAAATATCTTTTTGGAAATCACCAGTCATTTTTAATTTTGAAAAAGAGTAGGGAATTTCTTTTTTATATTTTAGCCTAAACATTTGTCATTATCAATTATTGTTCTATTGCCAGTCTTTTTGGTCATTCTTTTTGAAATATGCAGCTTGACATTGAAAAAATGAGCATAATGTCACTTTAAGTGTTGACACATTTCCCCTTTGGGTGGTCACAGACCTGTTTCCGAAAAGATGGGAGAAAAACACTGCTTGAACAGAAAAGCAGTGGAAGGGTCGAAGGTTAAAAACTGTTGATTTGAAATATCAGTCTGGTTCTCTTTTTCAACTGTTTGTAAACTTAAACCATGGGTACCTTGGTGGAGGAAGCTCGGAGTCTGTGGCAACCTCATACCATTCCATGTTTTTATTTCTACTGTAAGTTAAACATTCAAGAATGTGTTTTTTTATGAAGTCAAGTCCTTAGCATGGAAAACTTAATGATGCAAATGCATCAAAAATGCAAAATTCTAAAAAAATGTTACTCTTGTATTGGTGTAAAGGAAATCATGAAAATACAATGCACAAAACAAAAGTAAAATTCTTATTGAAAAATCATAATAAATGGCATTTTCCATCTTTGAAATCAGTCCAAGTCCTGTAAAATAGAATTTATTTTTCATGCCTTCCTTTCAAACAGCAAGAATATTGAAAAAAACTGGGGAGTGATCCATGTTTAAGGCTTGACAAAGCAGAAAACATTGCCTTAAAATGAGGCTGATCAAAGGGTAGAGGTTCAAGGATGATATCAACATATCAAGCAACTACAAAATACTCTTCTCTCATTGGATGTTCTGATGACACATGGTGATCTAATACACTCCACACTACCAGAATACATTGGGCAAAATAAAAATTCAAAATGGCAAAAGTATCCTAGATTCAACAGCGTACACATGGTTCATCCTTTCCAAATGATGATGAGGAAAGTTATCGGTCACAGGGTAAGATATGGCTTAAACATATTGTTCAAGCTCAGTTGCGAAACAAATTCTTGCAACTTATCACTTTTCAGTCCGCTTCCTGGAAACAACCAGTACTGGTGTCATATGAAGAACCATGGTTGTGACAAAATTAGGGCTCGAACCCATGATTCCTGGGTTGAGAGGCAGGCACCTCAACCACTAGGCCACCACTCCCCTGATATTCTCAAGGTTATGGTTTTCCAAAATATCATATATTCAATATCAGGTCAGCAAATAATCCTGTAACTATAAATACCAATCAGGAAATGCCTGTGGTATGACAAACAATTAAAAAGTGTAAGGATTGACAGACTTGCAACTATGTGTGTCAAGAACAAAATTTGGAAAATACATACTTTTTTGGGCTTGTAACATCAGATTCGTTTTCTTCAGATACAGGGGGCAGGTCTCTACTAGAAGCAGACCAAGGTGCTGGAGGAGCAGCCGTATTTTCAGGACCACTCTTGTACTCCTCGTCCGAATGATGATCAGGAAAATTGCCGAAATTTGCTGAGTCATCTCTGGCCCTAATAATTAAAAGAAACCCATTAAACATTTTAAATAATTGGTTGACAGTTTTGATGAAAATCTATACTCTTCAAAACTAATAAATTTTAATTAATACAGACTTTACATATTTCAATATTTTAGTTACAATACATATCAAATACAGAGAAAAAGTAAAATACATGATTTTCTTAAAACTTGAACTAGAGACCACCTCAAAATAAAGGCACATACCTTTAGGTAGTTAACATTTTCAGCTTCAAATCACACCCATACAAAGTCATATCAAAACTGTTAACATGATTAATCAGACTTTAAAATCAATTTTTAATAACACTTAATGCACTAGTCAAATAAAACCCATCCTCCCCATTCTAAACCGTAGGGCAGTGCTGGCAAATCAGGGCAGAAATAAGCAATAATAACCTATAATGTATGGGTTGGTGCAATGACTTTGTTAAACTGCTCATATAGCGAGGAATATGTCCAACTTGCAGTGCAGATATTTTTACCATCTGACAATCCCTTTGAAAGGAGGACATTTTACCTAGATTTTGATATAAATCGTAACATGTACAATAAAAACTCTGAAAACCGGACCCTCTGAAAACCGGAATCCTCTGAAAACCGGACCATTTCAAAAGTCCCGTATTTTCTCCTTATATGTTCATTGAAAAAAAATCCTCTGAATACCGGAACCTCTGAATTCCGAAAACCGGACGATTTTCTATGGTTGCTAATGCTAAACATGCATAAAAAATCCTCTGAAAACCGGACAGCAATTTTAAGTGTCAACTTTCTGTGTATTTTAATGTATACTAAAACATAATCTCAACAGGTGACATGTTCAATGACCAGTTAATGATCACCTTTTTTATCTATGCAGGTGTGAAAACACTTGTTAGTGTGTGCTAATTTCTTATTGGCAATTAAATTATTGCTTTTCCATTATAACTGTGCCTTTCCCTGTATAGGTATGATGTTTCTAAATGTTTTTAATTTGTTGTGTTTTTTTTTAAATATAAAATGTCTAAAAGACTTGGGAAACTTTTGTAAAATGATTCCTGCTTTTCTAAAAATTTTGATATTTGTTTGGATATTTATTATATGCAAAAATAATAGTACTAAATTCCATTAATTTAATTACATATTTCAAAAGCCAATTAAAAAGATATATTTCAGACAATGTGTTGTTTTAATTTCTGATTTTCTGAATTATATTCATGGATTTGCATAATAAAATTACTTAAGACATTTATTGCTAAAAGAAATTAAAATATGACTTTGACAAAAGTGTTAACTAGAAATGTGTCATCATGCCACGGATGCCCCCGCATACAGCCAAAATTTCAAATGTTATAATATTTAGTTCCAAATTTGTTTGCACAAATTATTTTTTTCATTCTATGTTCAAAGCCCTTAAAACTTTTCAATGTTAACACAAACCATTTTTATACAATGTTCAAGGCACTGAAATTATTCAGTCTTAACCTTTTGAAAATAGCATATTGCATATTTGTAGCCAAAATAATGGCTATATACATTTCCACAAAAGTATGAGTGCTGAAACTGAAAGTTCAAAATTTTTCCAACATTCAGGAAAGATAAGTTTGTCCAAAATCATTGAACAACGACCAAATTCCAACTTAAACTGCTTATTCCTAAGATGTATCTATATTATTTTCGAAGTGAAAGGGACATAACTCTGCCAAAAAATCATCGAACCATGACCAAATTCCAACTTGACCAGCGCATTCCTTTGACATATCCATATGTCAATTTTGAGTTGAATATGTAATACTGTTGGGTTGATAATGAACAGAAACTGTAAATTTCATATCATTTTCAAAGTGAAAGGGGCATTTCTCTGCCAAAAATCATTGAACCATGACCAAACTCGAACTTGGCCTGGGCATTCCAAAAACATATCCATATGTCAAATTTGAGTTGAATGTGTAATACTGTTGGGGAGATAATAAACGGAAACTGAAAATTTCATATTATTTTTAAAGTGAAAGGGGCATAACTCTGCCAAAAATAATTGAACCATGACCAAATTTGAACTTGACCTGTATTTTCTCATGACATATCTATATGTCAAGTTTGAGTTGAATGTGTTGTACCGTTGGGGAGATAATGAACGGAAACTGAAATTTCATATTATTTTCAAAGTAAAAGGGGCATAACTCTGCCAAAAAACATCGAACCATGACCAAATTCGACCTTGACCTGTATTTTCTCATGACATATCCATATGTCAAGTTTGAGTTAAATGTGTTGTACCATTGGGGAGATAATGAACGGAAACTGAAATTTCATATTATTTTCAAAGTGAAAGGGGCATAACTCTGCCAAAAACCATCAAAACCATGACCAAATTTGAACTTGACCTGTATTTTCTCATGACATATCCATATGTCAAGTTGAGTAGAATGTGTTGTACCGTTGGGGAGATAATGAACGGAAACTGAAAATTTCATATTATTTTCAAAGTAAAAGGGGCATAACTCTGCCAAAAATCATCAAACCATGACCAAATTTGAACTTGACCTGTATTTTTTCATGACATATCCATATGTCAAGTTTTGAGTTGCATGTGTTGTACCGTTGGGAGATAATGAACGGAAACGTGAAAATTTCATATTATTTTCAAAGTAAAAGGGGCATAACTCTGCCAAAAATCATTGAACCATGACCAATTTAGAACTTGACCTGTATTTTCTCATAACATATCTATATGTCAAATTTGAGTTCAATATGTGCAACGGTTATTAAGATAATGAACGGAAACTGATGATGACGGAAGGACGGAATGACGGAATTACGGAATGACGGAACAGGGTAACACTATATGCCCTTGCCATTATATGGCGGGGGCATAAAAAGTAAATACAAAATGTTAAAACAAAGTCATAGTTCAAACACATCATAATTATCAATAAAAGTATAAAACCTCTGAAAACCGGAATCCTCTGAAAACCGGAATTTTGGTCAAGTCCGGAGAGGGTCTGGTTTTCGGAGTTTTTACTGTACTACAAGTCAAGGTCATTGCTCTTCATGTACTTATAGTCAAGGTCATTGCTCTTCATGTGTACTAAAAGTCAAGATCATTGCTCTTCATGTACTAAAAGTCGAGGTCATTTCTCTTCATATACTAATAGTCAAGGTCATTGCTCTTCATGTGTACTAAAAGTCAAGGTCATTGCTCTTCATGTACTAAAAGTCAAGGTCATTTCTTTTCATGTACTAAAAGTCAAGGTCATTGCTCTTCCCATTGGAGGTGGAGGGTTACCAGTGATTTATGTGCATTACATGTTCGTAAATAAGATGTAGGAATAATAATTGTATTTCATTTATGAAAAGTGAACATTTAACAATATAGTTAAGCATGCAAAAATTTAAATCATCATTTAACTATTTTTTATGCATCCATGCTTTTTTATTATCTAGGGCAATATAAAAGGAAAAATAATAAATTACTAAACAACTAAACAAAAAGGCAAGACCTGATCTGAAATAAAAAACATTCAACATCCATTTTACCACAATGAAAAGTATATAATACAAGATATATATTATACATGCAAAAGATTTACTGGTATTTGTTTGGCAAGATATGTATAAGTGATGTAAATGTCTATGCTTGATTTAAGTACATATGTATTCCCTATAACAATCTCCATTATATGATTAATATAGGCCATGGTGTCAAATTGTTGCAGAGAGAGCCATGCCCAACTGATACCCAGCTAATTTTCTAAATTATCATGCAGGAAAACAAGTTGACACCATACCCCACCCAGTCATGTTATAATGACAACAAATTGTCCAGTTTGAAATTTATTCCTGTTAATGTGAGAACAAAGCTAGAAGGCTATCAGCAATGCCTCTATTTTTTGTATGACCTGGCTACGATAATTAAACCAGTCAATTTGGATATAAAAAGGCAAACGCTCTACCTTAAAAACAGGTAATTTAACAATTCAGTTTTTATATAAAAAGGAAACGCTCTACGTAAGACATAAAGCTTTAAGCTGCTTAACACTTAACCTGCTGAAATTTCTTAAATGGACTTGTCCAGCTTCCATTTTTGGAACTGTCCATTATTAATTTTGGGTATATATACAGTCATGTATAGATGCAATTTTATTAGCCAACAGTATAGGGCCTGGTCAGACTGCATGGAAGTGCAGGCTGGCCTGGCTATATACTGGAGGTAAAGGCTAATTACTTTCATTTCCAGCAGGTTAGGAGGTAATTTTCATCTCCTAAATTAATTAATAGAAACCCTATAACCACAGTGATCAGCATTCAAAAAGGCATGCATTAAATAATCATAGACAAAAAAAGGGGGTGATGCGTAAATTAATATTTGATTTTGGTTATCGTTCATAAATCATTCTTGAACAGTAAAGCAAAGACGTACCTGGTATCAAACGCTCTAAAATAATATGTATATAAGACATTTATCTTGTGTTTTTTTATGAGATACTAAAATATATATCAGTGAGATATAAGTCATATTAGATAGTTTGAGCTACGTGAAATACAGATCTATACATTGAAAGAAATAGCAAAGTAAAAACACATAGAACATCATACTGTGCATCCACTTAATTTTGATCGCTTTAAATTTTGTTCATTTTTAAGAAAAGTAAAAATGTGCAATTTTTTACATGTTAATTGCAATAAATGACTTATTTTGCAGTATTGATCACCTTATTTTTACTTATCTTAAAACCTTAGTACATTTTTTTTATAAGTTTTTTTTTATTTAAATTTTGGCTCATCAAAGATCAGTAAAAACTGAAATTTGACATAAAAAAAATCAAGTAAAAAATGATATTTTAGCAAGGTGACTATCTAAGAAAATGATATTAAAGAGAAATGACATTCAGGAAAAATGACATTCACGATAAAATGACATTTGGGAAAAAATGTAAGAGTAGAAAAACAACTAGCACTTGATAGCAAAATGAAGTGTTTCATCAAGTTTATTCATATGTTTTTTGGATTCTTCATTAAATAGATCTACTTTGACTAAGACATTAATGATGAAAAATTAGAAAAAAAATTCATAGTCAAACAGAAGCATATTTTGGTATACATCTTGGTGTAGTAAAAGCTTTACCTCTCATCAATAGTTGTTGCCGGTACAAGCTCTGTGTAATCCAGAGGCTTGCTCTTCTCTTCAAATTTCTTGGCAACTTGATATTTTTCCTATAAGACATGAATAATTTTTGTCCAGCATGCAAAAGAGTCATAATAAAGTACAATTAATTTCATTTCTAAAATGGCGGTAGTGTTTATGACACAGTATGAAAGAAGTTTTTTGATTTCTGGCTGTTGAGTGTAACAGATGTTTCACTTTACATTATCTCTCCTGAACAGACTCAATAAAACAGAGGTCTGGGAATTTCAACTTTTTTCAACTTCTGTTCTTGTAATCATTATTCAAGAGTGATCTCCCCATTTCAAAAACCTAAAGTTATTTGGCAAACTTTCCAGATTTACTGGTGAAGGAAGATCTGGGATAACCCTGCACACATTATTTTTAGATACAAGCTGGCACTAATTTATTGTCGACTTTCCACCTTTACTGTTTGAGGAAGACACCCGAGTAGAACCACCAATGTTCTGAAAGCTAGTTGGACAGCTTCCTGACATGAAAGAACACAAGATCCTTGTCATGATTCGGATTCACAGCAATTATGGGCAAGCGGTTGGAAGTCAAGACAGTAACCACTTGGCCAAGGACACCCCCTCCCCCCCCACACATAGTGTAAAAAAACATGCAATATACAATAATGTATAGTAGACTTACTCTTCTTATGGCTAATCTAACATCTTTAGGAACATCAGGAATTAGGTATGCAAGTATAAACTTGAGAGCAAACACTATATGCTGAAAATATAATATAGATATACATATATAAAATATCATAATATACATACAGGTGACTGTGCACAAAAATATCACTTGCTATTGGAAAAATAACAAATTTTTACAATTCATAATAACTAGTATATAATTTGACTTATTTGGTTAATTCAGCTGATTTTTTTTCCACCTAAGCATTCGAATTGACAATTGGGTTCAATGGCTAAATTTTAGGCCTGCCATTGGCGATGTGACCCCTGGTAAAGGGATGCATCAAAGGTTCAAATAATCTTGTAGCTGTCTTGACAAGGTGATTTAGTCTTGGTCGACTGCTGTAAGAAAAATACGGCTTGTTGAAAAAGTGTCCCTGATGTTAAATGATACTTTAAGTAAAAGATATATTTTTAAACAAAATAGGCAGTTCCAACATTAGATTAGGACAAGCCCATTATGCAAATTTATAGGTGCCAAAGGTTAATCATGTGACCAATCGTATCCTTGTAAGCTTTACAGGGCATGATTTATATCAAGGTATGTAGATATCTTACCTCAAACCCTATACATATCCATAACCTTGTTTGTACACTGTATTTAAGGCCCCAGGACGAGGTGAATGCTATAAGGAAGCCATTAGAGACAACACCAATGAGATTGACAAACTCCAGTATACCATACCACATTCCTGTAACACATATTTTATAGTAAAATAGTAATATAATAATGTCAAAAGTTACATTTCAGGAATTAAGAAACATGCATGCTGTCCCTAAATTTAAATCTATTACAGTTCTGCTTAAATATTTCATGAAAATTGCATTTTAAGCAGAATGCCTCCAGATTCATGCTTTTTTTCCATATATTAAAATGTAAAATATTGTCAAGTGAACAAAGAAAGTAATTTACATATTGCAGGCGGTACATAAAATTACCAAACATGATAAAATATAAAAAAAACTTTACAGAGTTAGTAATACAAAAGAAATATGGCAATAATACTGCAAGATCAGTTATTTATTGCATACTGCATGTAAACATGTAAATTATTTCTTGAATTGCTAATATATTTAACAAGAGCCCAGTTTGAGTCAGGTGATGCTCCCCGAATAGGTTTTGGACACAGGAAAGTACACCTCTTGTAGTTTCAGAGTTATGTCCCTGGAAAAAGTTCAAAGTACAATAATTCCAAAATTAGACAAGGCAGAGTTACTGTTCTTTGCACTGCACTTCTAATCAATGCGATCTATTAACCTACAAAGTTTCTTGTTGATACCTCTTATGGTTTCTGAGTTATGTCCCGGACAAAGTTCAAAATGTAAAAATGAACAAAGGGCAATAACTACAAAACTTGGCAAGGCAGAGTTCAAGTTCTTGAGCACTGCACATCTACCCATTGAGATCTATCTACCTAAAAAGTTTTATGTTGATACCTCTTGTAGTTTTTGAGATATTTCCAGGACAAGATGATTTTAAAAGGGGAGATAATTAAACAAGAGGGCCATGATGGCCCTGAGGTCGCTCACCTGTATATAGGCCCCCCCACCCCCGGGCAAATTTTTACCCACGGGCTTTTATTTGTTTATTTGAACAGACTTGGTAGACACCCATAAGAAGATGTTTCATGCTAAACATCTAAGTTCTAGCTCATTGGGTTTTTAAAACAAGAGCACCGCTAGGCGGAGCATTATATGCCCGAAAGTGGTTTTTTTTTTAGTAAAGATGAAGCATTTGTAAGACATGGGACTAAAATAAAGTATTACCTCCTTCAAATAACAATCCTCCTTTGCAGTTTCAATATTGTGGTCCAAATGGAACTTTTAAGTTTATGTCCCAGAAACTGTTTTCAATTCTAAGGTAAAAGTGACCTTGACCTTTGACCTTGTGACCCCAAAATCATGAGGGTCTTTAACCCAATATGGACAATCATACTATGAAGTTTAAACACAGTAGGCCAAATGATACTTAAGTTATATTCCGAAAACTGTTTTCAGTTTTAAGGTAATAGTGGCCTTGATCTTGTGACCCCAAATTCAATAGGGGTCTTCTACCCAATATGGACAATCATCCTATGAAGTTTGAATATGTGGGCTAAATGGAACTAAAGTTATGCTCAAGAAACTGTTTTCAATTTCTAAGTAATAGTGACCTTGACCTTTGACCTTGTGACCCCAAAATCAATAGGGTCTTCTACCCAATATGGACAATAATCCTATGAAGTTTGAACACTGTGGGCCAAATAGAACTTAAGTATGCTCCGGAAACTGTTTTCAGTTCTAAGGTAATAGTGACCTTGACCTTTGACCTTGTGAACCCAAAATCAATAGGGGTCTTCTACCCAATATCGTCAATCATCCTATGAAGTTTGAACACTGTGTGCCAAATGGAACTTAAGTTATGCTCCGGAAAACTGTTTTCAGTTTTAAGGTCATAGTGACCTTGACCTTGGACCTGTGACCCTAAAATCTAAAGGGGTCTTCTACCAAATATGGACAATCATCCTATGAAGTTTGAACACTGTAGGACAAATGAAATTTAAGTTATGCTCCGGAAACTGTTTTTCAGTTTTAAGGTCATAGTGACCTTGACCTTTGACCTTGTGACCCCAAATCAATAGGGGTCTTCTACCAAATATGGACAATCATCCTATGATGTTTGAACACTGTGGGCCAAATGGAACTTAAGTTATGCTCCGAAACTGTTTTCAGTTTTAAGGTCATAGTGACCTTGACCTTTGACCTTATGACCCCAAAATCAATAGGGGTCTTCTACCCAATATGGACAATCATCCTATGAAGTTTGAATATTGTGGGCCAAAATGGAACTTAAGTTATGCTCCGGAAACCAAATTTTGCTAACGTTTTCAGTTTTAAGGTCATAGTGACCTTGACCTTTGACCTTATGACCCCCAAAATCAATAGAGGTATTCTCACTTAATATGGACAATCATCCTATGAAGTTTGAATATTGTGGGCCAAATGGAACTTAAGTTATGCTCCGAAAACCAAATTGCTAACGGACGGACGGACAGACGGACGGACGGACGGACAGACAGACGGACGGACGCCAGGGGGTATAACATAATATGTCCGAAATTCTTTCGGGCATATAAAAAGATTTTTAAATTTTTTTCTATACACATATAGTTAAAAACAATGACACCCCTGGGGCAGGGCCAGTTTTGACCTCCGGGCTTTTATCTGAACAAACATTGTAGATATTTACTTCAAGATGTTTCATGCTTAGTATCTAAACTCTAGCTATTTGGGTTTTTTCAAAGAAGATTTTTTAAGTTTTTGCTATACACATATAAGGAAAATCAATGACCCCCCCCCCCCCCCCCCCCCCCCCCCCCCCCCCCCCCCGGCGGGGCCAGTTTTGACACCAGGGCTTTTATTTGAACATACTTGGTAGAACACCCATTAGAACATGTTTCATGCTAAATATCTTAGCTCTAGCTCTTTGAGTTCTTTAAAGAAGATTTTTTAAAGTTTTTACTATATGCATATAGGGAAAATCAATGACCCCCTGGGCGGGGCCAATTTTGACCCCAGGGCTTTTATTTGAACAAACTTGGTAGACACTCATTAGAAGATGTTTCACGCTAAATATCTTAGCTCTAGCTCTTTGGGGTTCTTTAAAAGAAGATTTTTTAAGTTTTTACTATATGCATATAGGGAAAATCTATGACCCCTGGGGCGGGGTCAATTTTGACCCCAGGGCTTGTATTTGAACAAACTTGGTAGACATTCACTAGAATATGTTTCATGCCAAATATCTTAGCTCTAGCTCTTATGGTTCTTTAAAAGAAGATTTTTTTAAGTTTTTTACTATATGCATATAGGGAAAATCAATGACCCCCGGGGTGGGGCCAATTTTAACCACAGGGCTTTAATTTGAACAAACTTGGTAGACACTCACTAGAAGATGTTTCATGCTTAATATCTAAGCTCTAGCTCTTACGGTTCTTTAAAAGAAGAATTTTAAGTTTTTACTATATGCATATAGGGAAAATCAATGACCCCCCCGGGCGGGGCCAATTTTGACCCCAGGGCTTTTATTTGAACAAACTTGGTAGACACTCACTAGAAGATGTTTCATGCCAAATATCTAAGCTCTAGCTCTTAGGGTTGTTTAAAAGAAGATATTTAAAGATTTTTCTTTCGGTTGCCATGGCAACCAGAGTTCTGCATGGAATTAAATTCTTTGAACAATTTTTAAAGGTGACCACCAAAGGAACATTCCTGTGAAGTTTGGATGAAATTGGCTCAGTGGTTTATGAGGAGATGTCATTTAAAGCAAAAGTTTACGGACGGACGGACGACGGACGGACGGACGCCGGACGAAAAGCGATCACAAAAGCTCACCCTGTCACTTTGTGACAGGTGAGCTAAAAATTGGGCAAAACAGAGTTATGGTTTTTTTGTACTGCACTTTTACTCAATGAGATCTATCTACCAATAAAGTTTCATGTTGATATCTCTTATAGTTTTACAGCTATGTCCTGGACAAGATTTTTCTAAAAGGGGAGATAATTCAAAAATGCAGTTTAACAGATTTATGGTTTTTTGCACTGCACTTCTACCTATTGAGATCTATTAACCTACAAAGTTTCATGTTGATATCTCTTATAGTTTAAGAGTTATGTCCTGGACAAGATTTTTCTTAAAGAGAGATAATTAAAAAACCGGGGAAAATAGAGTTATGGTTCTTGTGCACTGCTCATGGACCCATTGAGATCTAATTTACCTACTAAGTTTCATGTTGATTTCTCTTATAGTTTTAGAGTTATGTCCCGATGTACAAGATTTTTTTAAAAAGGGAGATAATTAAATAACCAGGTAAAATAGAGTTATGGTTCTTTGACACTGCACTCCCCCTCAATGCCCTCTACCACTGTATAAAGTTTAAACAAATTATCTCCAAGGGTTTTCAAGTTATGGTCCGGACAAGACAACGGACAGACAGACAGATCGACGGACAAGGTGGTGACTATATGCTCTACCTTTGGGAAGCATAATAATTATCTTAAAATCTCAATGAATTTTACACAAGGCTGACCTGAGAACAATTTCATTTGATGTCAATTTGCACCTTAACTGTTAACAATATATAAAACATACAACAATGCAAAAAAAAACAAAAAAACATGGAAAGAAGTGCTTTTAATCAACCTACCTAAATCTTGAGCAATAAAGGCCACCGGTCTTCTGTTTAACCACAGCAATCTTTTGGCATCTATATGTTTATCCAGGAATAATATGACTAAGGCTATAAATGGTGCCAGAGGGAATGATGCCGCAAATAGCTGTTATAAAATATAAAATTGATAATTCATTTTTAAGTTTTTATTCGTTAATATTTGTATATATATTTTGTTGACTACATTGCTTATCTAACAGTTATTAAAAAGAAAATTCCTGGGTACTAAATGACAAATTTATGATTCATCAACTTGAACCTGACAATTTCCAAGCACCTGCATTAGTCTTATTGGCTTGAAACTTCACAAATGGTAGTAATAATTAGCTGTACAGAAATACTGACCTTAGATACCTTTCTTAAATTATATTGAATCCAACTAGCATTATAATAGTATACCAGTTTGAGGACAGGAACCTTATATGTTTCTTTTTTTTAGATTACTTTCAGCACATGAATACAGCTTGATTGCTCGAAGAACAAATCTTTCTGCAAGCTCGAACTGTATAGACTCCCAACAAAAATATAACTCCATGCCCAGCACAGGAGTTAAAAATCAAAGCTTTGAGGTTAAACAACCTTTGAATGTAACACTTGTCCGTAACTGCTTCAAAACGAGTAAAGTTCATTGATTAAAAGAAACCTACTTACGGACAAAAAACGCTAAATTAACTTACCATCAGAAACCCATAAATGATAACTTTCTCAGTATATTCCCCGAGGGTAAAATCTCCAAGTGGTGGTTTGTATCTTTCTTTTTTCAAAAATGCCTTCGACCTTTTTGACGCTAGCGAGTCTGTGTCTATAAAATCTGAAACCTTTTCCTCATCTTCAACCTTGTTGTTGCAACAACAACAACCTTTATCGCAACATCGGCAACAATCGGGACGTGTCCGCCATAACTTTCTTATAAACCTACAAAACATCAAATAAAGGTTTCTAAATGTTAAAACAGAATAAAGTGTGTACTGTCAGATATAGAATTACAGGAACTGTATTTTTTGTATGTAGACTTCTGAATGATTAAAGGAACTCCACTGAGGCCTAAAACCATAATTTATAAAATTTTATAAAAATCAGTTTGAGCACTTAAAACAGAAATACATGAAAAAGAAATATACTCAGAATTGAATTGAAAATTATTATTGAGTATGATTCTTAGCCTAATTTGAAACACTTTTCATTTTAATAAATATTATTATACCAGAAAAAGCAGAGTAGCAAATGACCACAAGTTATGTATACATGTAGAATTGCATCAAATGCACTAAAAAAGTCCGAAAATATATTTCCAGTCCAGTTATATAAAAAACCTCAGTGGAGTCCCTTTAAGGTCACTAATTATGAGTTGCTTGCCCTTCGTAAGATCTCTTTAATTTTTTCATCCAACTAACATGATGTGCATGGCATGACCTAGGCACAAATTTGAACCTCATACACAAAAAGATGCAGAGGGGTCTTCTTTCAGATGGAAAAATTAATGATCTTAACATGTCATACTTAAATACAGCTAAACAATTCAATGAACATCCTCCAGATAACTCATTTCAGAAACCAGGAAGGAAAATAATGTTTATGTCATTGAAAGCCAATGTTGAGTTTCATCTAAATCTGCAGGATACCATGTATAGATAATCTCTATTTTTAGCTCAGTCTGCAATATTGTTTAGTGAATCAGAACAATATTAGTTATTGGTAGAAGAACTGAGCACACTATGCACTGTGAAACACTATTGAAACTTACTTTAATTATTGTTAAATAGAGAGAAATAGAATCCCTACAGAAAGTCTAAAATGACAAAACTGAAAATGTTGCAGGTTTGGTTTGATTGAGCCTGTTCATAGACAGTACTGGAAAGTGCAAGATACCATCCATGCCTCCCAGTACAGGCTGCAGATGTGTTCATATGTTGGTTATCGTGGAACCTTCAATGTGACACACGAGTGCCATTCCATGAAAATGGGCGTAAGGTCCCAAAGCTAAATAATGTGTGTGCCCTAAACGAGAAAACAATGGGTGGAAACTAAATGGCATTTTGAAAGGGGTACAGATGTTATAAAGCTTGCAAATCACAAACAAGCTGTCAAAAGACCAATTTTAAAAGCAGGCAACATATCCTAAGTGAGATTAAACATGAAATCACCATTACTAAACTTACGGTAATATAATACATGTAGACTTGCGGTAAAATAAAAGACTTACGGTAATACAATATCTTTCAAGAACTTTGGTAATGGTTTTGCCAGCATGAGGATACAGACTTGAAATGAGAGTTGTGACATACAACTGTCCCCTTCACACTTGTCATTGTACTCATCAGGTAGTCCAAATATACCTCCAAATCTCTGAAATAAATAGCGTTATAATATAATATCATTGAAAAAAGTGTCTTATTATAAACCATGTACATGGAAAGAAGTTAAAAATATTTTAAAAACCCTTAATTCAGCAGTATTTCCATTAGTTTCATATTGAAAATGAGAGCTTTTAGGAGTATTAACTTTAAGCCTTCTGATTGAAACGGGTTACCAACATAACCAGTGAAGACAAAGTTGAGACGGCACAGATCATAAATCACGATCATTGTTCGCACTAATCGCTACTCAGTCAGTACTTATATTAAAATTTTCTCTAAAAATGATGAACGGTTTTGTCCAGGATGAAAATTGGACAAGGCCATGTAAGATACTCTTGTCAAATCATCTTATAGTACCAATGTTTCTAAATTATGTAGTGCTCAGCTCAATTTGATATCCCATCACATACACATACAACCACAGATTTGTTCATGTGGTAAACTTACTTACAAGCTAAGTTGACATGTGCTACAATATCTTCACCCCTAAAGCTTGAAACCGATGATCTCAGAGATAGTTAGAAAACAAAAGTAGTAAAAGTTTACCTCTATGTAATTTTCATTTTGCATAATAACTAAAGAAAACACTAATTAAATAGACAGCCCGAGAGGTATGTCTTTAAAGGCTACTCACCCCTCTAAAGAAGGCTATGTAGAAACATGAGGCATATGTGTTGGCGAATGAGAAGGCAAACAGTTTTATAATGAGGGCATCGTTATACTGTGTCTGTGTACGATGATTTTCTGAAAAAGTAAAAATAATAATTGAGTCGCGTCATGACAATACCAACATAATGGGTTTGCGACCAGCATGGATCCAGACCAGACGCACTATGTTGGTTTTGTTGTGATGCGGCTCATATTTATAATTGTTCTAAGAAACAACTGCAATATAGCAGATAAATGTCACAAAGTACAGGCAATAAAGCAGTTTGACCAGACTCTACATTGTCAGGAGCTAATATTTCTAATATTTGACTTCAACATATGAAGAAACTTAACAAAGCGAAACATGTATTGGTAAACTGTGTTGCTTTGTGAATCTTTATATCAATATTTTGACATGGAATTTCCTTCAATTAATGACAGATAACTCTAGATCAAATGAACTGTCAATTTGTTACATACATTTAGCAGGATACAGGTTCAATTGTTTCTTTTTAATACATTTTTGGTTGTATCTCTGCCATCGATTCATCTAACCAGTTTTCCTGGATAACTGACCAGTAATCACCAATTTTTCTGAAAATTACCAACTACTAATCCCAAATGATTTCTAAATCAGTGGTGTTAGACAGATGACTATTAGCCCTACCAGAGGATCCAACCAGTGACCACTGGATTACTAATTCAATACTCTCCCTTTTAAACTAAGCAGCCAAACTGAATCAGGATAACAAGATATAATTACTTGTACATAAAGAGAGATGTTATGTTAAATATCCATAGCTTTGAGCTCTTAACCAAACAAAGTTTGTAATTTTTGAACTTGGACTACCCTGTGTTTTAATTGCTCAAAGGTTTTTATTTCAGAATTCAATTTTTTAACAGAGATAAAGTAAATCTACATGTTTTTCACTTATTGTAAAAAATATAGATTTTCTTATCTCTTTTAAGTATTTGATTTCTGAAATTAAAACTTTTGAGCAATTAAAACAAAGAGGTGAAGTACAGGTTAATCTACATATTTTTACAGTATCAAGCGAAATATGCAGAAGTAATAAATGTATACAATATAAACACAAATTAAAAAAAAACTTACCCCACTCTGTTAGTTTTAATGCCACCCAGTCGTAAACCTGAAGAAGAAAAGAAAAAGGAATCAGAGGCCATTTTGTTCATGTTAACTGGTATAATATACATTCTAGAAATTCTAAAGAGTTCAAACTTTTAAGCAAGAATACTAGATAACTATCAACAACTATGGCTGTAACCTCAACCTTTGAAAGAGATCTGAGGCCTACTCGTTCTAAAAGAATGCTTACAAAATATCTGTAATGGAAGAAATACAATGTATGTCTGCATATTACTTAAAGAGCCAATGAAGCATGCATAATTTAAAACCCTAGTTAACACAGCAGCATAATATTTTGTTCCTGTTTACGTACTGTACAATATTTATATTTGTTAAATAACAGAGAGGTGTACCAATTTTCTTTTATTATATCCAAAAAGTTACTCATTAGCCTATTACTTAAACCATCTTTTTTATCTGTAACTTTTTGGCAATAAGTACAGTATTAGTAAAATGGTATTTTGTATGGAAGTCAAAATACTACTTTTATTACAAATCATATCACATCTATTACTTATTGTCAGGTAACAAGCATCTATGATTTGTCTTAAACCATTATTTAAACATTATAAAATTCATGTTTGCCAATTCTAAAGAAGTAAAAAATTATTTATTTCTGAGGCACAATGTGCCTTTAAGGATTAAAATCATTCACATTTACCTTTCCAAGAAGCAGTATAGATAATGCATTGAGTAAAGCTGAGAGTATATTAGTCAGGAGAAGACAGCTGACTGTACTTATATTTGTACAATAATCCACGCTCACGATCACCCGATATACCACTACCGCTGCCACACTGATGAATACCAAACAAATCTGGAAAATACAAACTCTAGATAAGTAATTCACACTAAATATCTAAATGATATAATACACAAGCTTACTAAGAATTCAATTATTTCTGTTCTAGAAAATGACCTTTCCTACAAAAAATTTGATCCAAGTTAAAGTATTGACTTCAAATTGACATAATTACATCTAATAAATTATCTAAAAAAAAATACAAACATAAGTTCTAACTCTGACAAAAAGCTATGTGTAGACTTTATTTCCGAACAAAACTTTATTTTCATCACCATATAGTAAATGTAAAGTATTTAAGGGACATAACTGAGGTTTTTGACAAGAACGAAATGGAGACTATGTTTCTGAATTATCTTGTGCATTTCCACAGTTCATCTACACTGTATCTGAGAAATTCATATTTAATTCTTTAAGACTCTTGAACCTCAGTTGAGTTCCTTTAAATAACAATCTTGGTCAACAATCTTGGTCAACAATCTTGGTCAAAATTGAAACTTGAAAAGCACCAGTCTGAAAGTGACATACATCTGATTGGATAATACTAAATACAAATTCAAACTTGACTGGTTCCATTTTCAGGTCTGATTAAGAAAGATCTGAATAGGTTTGTCAATGTTAAACTGACACAGTCTGACTCACCATGAAAATTAATGCTGAAGCTGAGATACAAAATTTGAGCATTTGTCTTTTCCAAGAATAAAACCAGTCATGCTGCTGTGTGACAGGATCCTGAAATAGTAAAACAAAAAATTGTCACAATATGCTTGAGTATATTTACTTCACAAAAGTAAAAGTCCATGTAAGAGTTGTGGGTCTTGGTCAGTGACATAAAATAATGACATTAATGTAATTTACAGCATCCGATGCCAAGTGGTTAAGAATGTTGACTTCAAACCACTTGTCCCTCATCTACCAGGGATTGAATTCTGTCATGTGAGGAAGCTATTCAGCTATCTTAAGGACATCAATGGGTCTACTCAATTTTTTTATGAGCCTGAAATAATGCACAGAGGGGCACCTGAGGTCTTCCTCAACCAGTTAAGCCATATGACCACATCTGTGTTTGTGTGACATAAAATCAAACTTAAGGGGTAAAAAAGTGTGTGAAGTTTCTAATTCTGTCATGAATTTAAAATGTAAAACAATTTATTTTTGTTGCTTTCTGTGTCATAAATACTTTTTTTAATTTGGTTCCAAAGAATTCCGGCCTGTCAGGTTCATTCTGTTCAAACTGGTCCACATCCCATTCATACGACAGCCTCGCATTATAGCGCTTCCATAACTCCAGAAATATTGTACCTGCATACACAACATAAAATAATAATAATGACATACATATACTTTGTACATGTTCAACATACCAGAAATTGATAAGAAAATAAGCCACATCAATCATTTTGTTTGTGAAACCACTAGTTAACAGCTCTGCAACCAGTAAAGATCCTGAATAGCTTATCTGTTAGGCCTGTCTTAGCTGTACATGTACATTATTTGTTATATAGGTTGCTGAGGGTAAATTTGGGAGAATTATAGCCAGAATAAGGATGATCTTGTGCAAAAAGCTAGCCAATTGTTATACAAATTTCAGAAGGTTATATTCAACAACTTCAAAATTTTCATCCTAATATCCCAAAAATTAATTATTGTTGTACAAATTCTATAGAATAAGGAGCCAGTACAGCATATGTTTAGCTTGCATATTATGTTAAGTCAATTGTAATAATTTACATGTATATAAATAATTATAATCAATCTTTTATTCAAGTCCACAAAAGCTATTCAAAACCAATAAGTTATTTATAAATGCTGTCTCACAAAATTGCTTTCATTATTCAGAATTCAACATTATAGTCTTTTGTTTTATTGCAATTTGATTATTGAACATTAAGCATTTGCCCTTTGGCATCAAAATATAGCTATTGACATACAGTCTTGTATATATTAGTAGGCTTTTTGCATCAAACAATAATATTATAACCCTTTTTACAATAACATTTAGCAATATTTTATCAAATCAAATAATGTATATAGTGGCATCAAATATATATATACATTGTACAATGTTTTGGCATCAAAAATATATAGAAAAATGCCTTAAAAAGACAAACATGTTTCTGGCATGATCACTTACCCTCTAAATTATGATACTGGTATTTTATTGACCATTGCATTTTTGCAACAACAGCGCTACCTGGGAATTACAAATAACTTACCCCATAAACAAATGACCATTGCAAAATAAGGCGTAACATCATTGTCAAACGACCCACTAACAGTATTATACAATTCTCCCAACTGCCACTTCAACCTGTAGTCAAACAAACAAAAATAAATCAACAACATATTTTTCTTTTTTCCCTAATTTAGAAACAGTATCTGAAACTATATTCAGCACATAATAAACAGATAAATAGAAAAAAATTCTAAATAGTAAAGACATGTCAAACTGTTAAGATTTATCTTAAATTAGCCTGCCTTACAAAGAGAAGCAGTGGCCTAATGGTTAAATAGTAAGCCACTAATTCAGGAATCGTAATGAGCCCCATTTGGGTCATCGTCATATTTCTGCATATGACACAGTTCTGGTTACATCCAGAAAGCAGACTAGACACAGGTTCAAATAATCTGAATGCTTCCTTCACATAAATATTAATTACCTAACCTAATAAACTTATAATGGGGACAAAACAGGCTTACACACCCAATATTTTTTTTCTGTCAAATTTAAGAAATTTTATCTTCACAAGATAGGTAACAGTAAGTAACAGGTAATTTTTGTGTGTGTGAATTTGCACTTCAAATTAGAAATTGGGAAAGATAAGGCACTGGGAATGCGTCTGATAATCTGAACCAATTGCTAGAACATTGAACTACAAATCCAGCAACCTGGGTTCGATTCCCAGACTGTGCAGGACACTTCTGTTGTGATTGATCAATTCTTTTTACAGTCATTCACACTTGACCTCTGCTAAGGCATATACAGAAGAAGTATCAGTTCCTTGCAGTGTAGGCACTGACTGATACTAGTAAACTGCTTGACAGCATACCAAAGAAAGAGATACTGAGCTGTAAACTGTGGTCTTGTGAACTCAAAGTAGCTTACAGTCCTGATCCCAAAGGGTAAACTACAAAATCCATCACCTCTGATAGTTTGACCCACAAAGCAAGTAAAAATGGACTAGATTTCAAGTGTTTGGATTATGAACATAGTTTACTGTGAGTAGCACGAAAACCCTGTTATGCAATAAACGTGCAGCTTTTTGATACTGAAATGTTTTAAAATGAAAATTGCCAGTTCTGTAATCAAAGCACATTTCCATTATACAAATCATGTGTGCTATTATTTTAATCATTAATAGCTCTTATAAATAAAGGTTGAAAGTAAATAATTAATAAGTATACACACTCTTCCTGCGCTGTCAGATTCTTTGGCATCTCAACATTTTGTGCTGACCTTTCAAAACTGTGATACAACAGTAGAATATTGTAATATTTATTCATTAAAAATGCATAATATAAACAAAATCTAATAAGAAGTATAATTTCCATAAAAGCAATGATAAAAATTATGTAAATGTGTATGAATTTAATGATTCCATAATAAGGCGATAACGGAAGCCTTACTGAATGAAAAACAATGAAAAATTCCAAATTCAAAGCAAGAAAAGTTAATTAATTAATTAATAATCTTACAGGATCAGTGTTAATTGAAGTTAATGCAATGATTCAGTCACTGCCAGCAGGCTCAGGGGTTACATTTTATCCCTATTTCTACTTATTATATACTTATAAATGAAATATTGAGAAATATCTGACGAAATAAAATGCATCTTTTCATTTTCCGTATTTTAACTGTAAAAAGTTATTTTCCACTGCAGTGAAAAATATTTTCCTTAGTTTCATTGATGTCTTGCCAGACTATTTTCTTCTTAATTAATTCAGCCAATACACATAATTTAAAAGGAAAAATTTCAAACTGTATCGTCAAAAAGGTGAAAAATGTATAATAAGAAACAGAAAATCGTGGTATGAAAATTATTTACTTATGAAATATTAATTTTCATACCCCTGAATGAAAGTAAACCTTGTATTTATAGAAAAAACTTGAAATATCCTACTTATATAAACAATTCAAATAAAAAATAAATATCTGGATCAAATACCTGACAGTTAGACCATAAAAAAAGCAGGCCAGTCCAAAGAAAGTTGGAATCCATAAACTTGTTATCAACAGACCCGCCCACGCAAAATACAGAGCAATTTTTTCTCCAAAGTAGTTCCGAATTTTCCACACTGGTTGAAATTTCCAAAATGTGGTCCAAGGACGGTCAAGATCTTTCCTTGGATCAACTTTAATAGTATGCTCCTCTTCTTTCTCTCCTTTAGATTTCTTTTTTCTCTCATCCTCTGTTTGCATTTCCATCACTTTACTAAGTTCAGAATCTTCATGTAGTATAAAGGCATCAACATACACTTCCTTCATTAACATATATGGTAAACCTGCAACAGAAGAATATATATACATGTATAATTATATTTTAAGGGTATCTATTTTTAGCAGTCTTTTTTTAAGTCATTTTATGTTCCAGTCATCCTTGTTGTTGATAATATCTGTCATATATTTAAACTAATGTTGTTTTTTGGTGTGTTTTTTTCTTCATTTTATCTATGCTATCACATCTGACTCTTTGATTTTCAATAGCCAGATTACTGCCACCTTACAGGTTTTTGTCTTTTGTGGTGCTCAGACCAGCATGAATTCACAGATGCAAAAATGTATGATATACAGTGCACAATTATTTAAACTGCAGTAGACTGTACCTTTTTTTACTTTTTCAAGTCTAGTGTATAGGATATAAAAACTAGTTCATTCTAGAAGAAACAGCATTGTCCTTTAATTTACAAGGTCTCTAGCACCATTCAACACGATCTTGGTTTTAAATAGTCATTTGGAAGACTTGTTAGCAATTTTAGTTGGACTAGCAGGGAATCAAACTCAAGCCCTGAAATAGTAGTCAAGACAATATTAGCCCAGTGAACCACTGTGCCTACTCTAGCAGAATATAAATTAAAGTGTAAACACTCCTACTTTACTCACCCATCTTTGACAGTACAATATTGTCTGGGTTCTCAGAATCTTTTGGATAGCATGGGCAACAGGCACAAAAATCTGTGAAGCAGTCTTCAACAATCTGTAGCTGGGCATACACCAATGTGGCATTTCCTTGAGCATCTGTAGGAAACAAAACTAAATGTTAGTCTAATTACATGTATATTATATCATAATTTCTAGGATTATTCAAATAAAAATTATGGGTTACAGGTGAAAATGATATTTTATAGAATAAATACTGAAACATGTTTGTAAAATAGGACAAACTATACAATTAAGAATTTCTAAAATAATTAAAGAAATAACTGGTAATTAATTCAAAGAAGACAATGTAATGTAAAAACAGAAATATTTAAATAAATAATGAAGGAAACAACGTATTGTAAAAAAAACATGTTGTTGTTGTTTTTGTAAGTCACCCTGACATTGTTACAGTCATCACACAACATTCTTGAATTATTGATAGAAGACATGAGAGGTGCCTTTTAAATATGCACATTCATTCAGGCACAATTAACCAGAGGTTCCCAAAGTTAAACAACAAAATTAACAAGGGGTACCCAAGTTAAACAACAAAATTAACCTGGGGTACCTCTTAGTTAAACTATAAAAAATTCCATAAGCTAGCTGGATAGCTTTTTTATTGTTAAAAAAAGAGAAGTATATGGTAGAATTCGAACAATTACAGAAGTCACTGTAAATCTTTTCGATTTACACTGAATCATTAGTCAAGCAATTTTCAAAATATTTACAAATGTATCTTAATTGTAAGTCACATTAAAGAGTCATTATATTACATATAAATGACTCTACATTTTAATTGGGTGAAATAAACCAGATCAAATCAGTTTTAAATTATCCTTTAATCTTTAAATAAACATATATAACACAATATCAAATGTCTCTACAAATATTTCATTGTGAATAAAAATTAAAATTTGCAATTCTTATTAAACAACTTGTGTTTGCTTACATGTACCGGTATAACATTATTTTTTTTAAAAAGGGATCAAATTACAATTTGAATGGCTATGTCTTTTTTGCACTAATTTAAAACTATTTTTAATAAAGCATCAGCATCAGCTATATTATCTAAAATATATATTTGTATGTGTTAACTCAAACTAGTTAAGCAATTGAGCTTAAATTTGCAAACAAAATATCTTGATATATTCAACCATCATCATATTCCCAATTTTGACAAGGGAAACAAGTCACGGGCCAAATGATGTTAATTATATCAAAGCAAGTAACCATAAATCATGTATCACTTATGAACCCTTAATCTGCTAAAACGGTCTTGTCTAGCTTTTATTTTTGGACTTTCCCATTATCAATGTTGGGTATATCAAGATGAAAACTCCAAGTTTGATAGTCAACAACACTTATATGAGCCGCATCATGACAAAACCAACATAATGGGTTTGCGACCAGCATGGATCCAGACAAGACGCAGCCTGCGCATCTGCACAGGCTGGTCTGGATCCAGGCTGGTCTGGATCCATGCTGGGCGCAAACCCACTATGTTGGTTCTGTCGTGACGCGGCTCATATATGTTTAGAGCCTGGTTAGACTGCAAGGATGCACATGTAGTGGCTGACCCAAAGCTCTATACAGATGGGAAAGGCTCCAGCAGGTTAAGAAAAACACTAGGTAAATTGCTTTTATCATTCATGTACCTGTATTATTGAATTTTATCTTTAAGTAAAGCAAAGTCTAAGGCATTTCCAAGCAAGCGTTTTACTTTCTTTATCTAGACTATATCATACTTCACTCAAAAGTGTGTGTGTACAACATAAAAAAAACCAACAAAAAAAACCCTCCCCCAAAACCCCTTATTGGATGAGATTTCGTCATATATGTATCTATACATGTCTTTGTTAACTTGTAGGAATCTTGATATTTCGATTTCGAGTTAAGGTTTCTGCATACAAGTGATATTTTAAATGCATTGAATATTGCGATGTTGGATAGATGAAAATATTTCACCAATGATCAATGTTATATATAATGTATCTGCTTTTTTCTGATTGTGCACATATGTTTGCAATATAATTTGTATATATGTTCATGCCCTTCAATTCTGGAGGAAATAAAAGTATCTATCTGTAAATAAAAAGCCTTGATAATTATGTGCAGAAGTTTGCAATTTTGTCCCAAGTGTTTCATGCCAAAAAGATAATAAGCCTTTCCTTACAAATTATAATAACAGATTTATTTTTATGTGATTCAGCCTCTTATTACAATACTCAGACCCTGTATTCACAAAAGACTGAAAAACCTTTTTTTTCCTTGGTGAACTATATATTAGGGCCTATTGATTAAATATGGTCATTTGTGAACTTTTCAGCTTCATTTATAGAAGAATCTCTCTGAGTCAGAAAACAAGAGGGCCATGATGGCCCTGAGGTCGCTCACCTGTATATAGGCCCCCCCAACCCCTCCCCCCCCAATGTTGCAGGGCCAATTTTACCCAAGGGCTTTTATTTGCACAAACTTGGTAGACACCCATAAGAAGATGTTTCATGCTAAACATCTAAGCTCTAGCTCATTGGGCTTTTTAAAAGAAGATTTTTTTTAAGTTTTTACTATACACATATAGTTAATAACAATGACACCCCTGGGGCCGGGCCAGTTTTGACCCCAGTGCTTTTATTTGAACAAACTTTGTAGACACTTACTAAAAGATGTTTCATGCTTAATATCTAAACTCTAGCTATTTGGGTTTTTTCAAAGAAGATTTTAAGTTTTGCTATACACATAAAAGGAAAATCAATGACCCCCGGGGCGGTGCCAATTTTGACCCCAGGGCTTTTATTTGAACAAACTTGGTAGACACCTATTAGAACATGTTTGATGCTAAATATCTTAGCCATTGCTCTTTGAGTTCTTTAAAAGAAGATTTTTTAAGTTTTTACTATATATGCATATAGGGAAAATCAATGACCCCCCGGGGCGGGGCCAATTTTGACCCCAGGGCTTTTATTTGAACAAACTTGGTAGACACTTATTAGAACATGTTTCATGCTCAATATCTTAGCTCTAACTCTTTTGGTTCTTTAAAAGAAGATTTTTTAAGTTTTTACTATATGCATATAGGGAAAATCAATGACCCCCTGGGGCGGGGCCAATTTTGACCCCAGGGCTTTTATTTGAACAAACTTGGTAGACACCTATTAGAACATGTTTGATGCTCAATATCTTAGCCATAGCTCTTTGAGTTCTTTAAAAGAAGATTTTTTAAGTTTTTACTATATGCATATAGGGAAAATCAATGACCCCCCGGGTCGGGGCCACTTTTGACCCCAGGGCTTTTATTTGAACAAACTTGGTAGACACCCATTAGAACATGTTTCATGCTAAATATCTTAGCTCTAGCTCTTTGGGTTCTTTAAAAGAAGATTTTTTAAGTTTTTACTGTATGCATATAGGGAAAATCAATGACCCCCCGGGGCGGGGCCAATTTTGACCCCAGGGCTTTTATTTGAACAAACTTGGTAGACACTCACTAGAAGATGTTTCATGCCAAATATCTAAGCTCTAGCTCTTATGGTTTTTTACAAGAAGATATTTAAAGTTTTTTCTTTCAGTTGCCATGGCAACCAGAGTTCTGCATGGAATTAAATTCTTTGAACAATTTTTTAAGGTGACCACCAAAGGAACATTCCTGTGAAGTTTGGATGAAATTGGCTTAGTGGTTTATGAGGAGATGTCATTTAAAGTAAAAGTTTACGGACGGACGGACGCCGGACGGACGCCGGACGTAAAGCGATCACAAAAGCTCACCCTGTCACTTTGTGACAGGTGAGCTAAAAAGGTGCCAATATGTGCTAAAATATCTAAGGCGTTTATAAGTGGGTATTTGAGTAGTCAACCACTGACTCTTTAAAAGCATACTGGACAGCTAGTCCTCCAATGAAGGAAATAAATGACCTTGACCTTCAAGGTCAAATGTCTAAATTTTGCTTGATTTTTGCTATTATTTTTCTTAAATTATCACATACAATTTAAGATTTTCATACAAAACAAAAAGTGACCCCTATCAAATATTAATATTGTTATTCTCATTAAATATACATGTAAATACTGTTTCATTGTTACAATTTTAAGCTGTTGTTAAATTTACATTTATTATATTATGCCAGCACAAAATAACTTTAAATAATTTCAACCTTTAACCAGCAGAGTTTGTGAAATGAAATTGCCCAACTTTTTAAAATTTGGAACAGTCCAAGGAGTTTTAATATCCTAATAGAAGAATTAAGCTATCAAGATTTTACACAGCTGGGTTAATAGACTGCATGGATGTTGTTTTATTTTTTGTTTCTTTTTGCTTGGGTTTTTATTGCATCTGCACAATATAGATCTTATGGCAACTTTCTAGGTTAATTGGTGGAGGAAGACCTCAGGTGCCCTTCCATGCCTTATTTTCCGGTATGAACAGGCACCTGAGTAGAACCACCACATTCAGTAGGCTAGCTGGACAACTTCCTCACATGAAAGAATTCAAAGTCCCTGTAGGAACAAACAGCAGTGAGGGGCAAGTCACAGGTTTAACCACTTGGCTACGGACGCACACACATTATGGATGTACTGGCTGGCCTGGTTCTATACTGGTGGCAAAGGCTCAAGCATAAAGTTATTAACAGATAACTAATATTTAGCTGAATTTGAAAATGGACTAGCCCCGATTTCTTTGTTTCATGATCTTGGAACAGTCCATTATTAATGTAAAGTGCAAAAATCATTATTAAGGTAAAGTGCAAAAAGCATTATTAAAGTAAAGTGCAAAAATTAAGCAGTCTACAGAACAGAGAACCTGGTGACAATGCTCCATGGCCAGAGCCGATCATGTACCAGTAGAATAGGGCTTCTGTGACTTTTTTATTAAAAAACAGATCAAAGATCAGTTTAAATTTTAATATATAATCTCAGAAATTCAAAAAATTATTTTACACTGGCATAATTATTAGACTGTAGAATTACAATTATATAATGGTACAAGATTACAGTGTGCTGAAATCTTACGATGTATGTGGGGTTTTGGTTGCACTAAAAAAAAATAAAAACAAAAATTATATATAAATAAATAAACAAGAGGGCCATGATGGCCCTAGATCGCTCACCTGAATTATCAAACTCATCCAAACAATTACCTAGACAAGCATTCTGACCAAGTCTCATGACAGGTGAGTCAAAAATGTGACCACTACAGTGTTAACAAGGATTATCCATATTTGAGCAGTGCGACCTAGTTTTTTACCCAGGTGACACATATTCAAACTTGACCTAGAAATCATCAAAACAAACTTTCAGACCAATTTCCAGGATACTTGGATCAAAACAGTAGCAAACTAGAGTGTTAACAAGATTTTTCTATTTTTAGCTCCGGTGACCTAGTTTTCACATGCGATTTCGAACTCATCCAAGCAATTACCTAGACAAACATCCTGACCAAGTTTGATGATAATTGAGTCGAAAATGTGACCACTAGAATGTTAACAAGGTTTTTTCCATAATTTGGGCGGTGTGACCTAGTTTTTCATCCAAGTGACCCATGTTCGATCTTGACTTAGAAATCATCAAAACAAACTTTCAGACCAATTTAACAGAATATTTGGATCACAACAGTAGCCACTAGAGTGTTAACAAGATTTTTTCTATTTTTAGCTCCTGTGACCTAGTTTTTCATCCGAAATGTCCCATGTTCGATTTATTCCCAGCAATGACCTAGACAAGTTTCCTGACCAAGTTTGATGACAATTGAGTCAAATTGTGACCACTAGAGTGTTAACAAGGTTTTTCTATTTTTAGCTCCTGTGACTAGTTTTTTCATCCGAGATGACCCATGTTCGAACTCATCGAGCTATCACCTAGACAAGCATCTTGATCAAGTTTGATGATGATTGATGCAAAAAATGTGACCGCTAAAGTGTTAACAAGGTTTTTCTATTTTTAGCTCTGGTGACCTACTTTTTTCATCCGAGATGACCCATGTTCGAACTCATCCAAGCTATCAACTAGATAAGCATCCTGACCAAGTTTGATGATGATTGATGCAAAAATGTGACCACTAGAGTGTTCACAAGGTTTTTCTATTTATAGCTCCGGTGACCTAGTTTTTCATCCGAGATGACCCATATTCGAACTCATCCGAGCTATTATCTAAACAAGCATCCTGACAAAGTTTGATGATGATTGGGTCAAAAATGTGACCACTAGAGTGTTCACAAGGTTTTTCTATTTTTTTAGCTCCTGTGACCTAGTTTTTCATCAGAGATGACCATGTTCGAACTCATCCAAGCAATTGACTAGACAAGCATTCTGACCAAGTTTGATTGATGATTGGTTCAAAAATGTGACCACTAGAGTGTTCACAAGGTTTTTTCTATTTATAGCTCCTGTGACCTACTTTTTCATCCGAGATGACCCATGTTCGAACTCATCCAAGCTATCACCAAGACAAACATCCTGACCAAGTTTGATGATGATTGGGTCAAAAATGTGACCTCTAGAGTGTTCACAAGGTTTTTCTATTTTTAGCTCTTGTGACCTAGTTTTCATCCGAGATGACCCATGTTCGAACTCATCCGAGCTTTTCAACTAGATAAGCATCCTGACACAAGTTTGATGATGATTGAGGCAAAAATGCGACCGCTAGAGTGTTCACAAGTAATTGTGGACGGCCGGACGGACGACGGACGACGGACGACGGACATTCACCGATCCTAAAAGTC
>NW_026866795.1:0-8254 GCF_026571515.1 Ruditapes philippinarum
AAAGATGTAAAATCATTTTTTACAATTTCAAGAATTACACGAGAGTGTCAATATTTACACCTCTGAATAAACATCTTCATATTTCATGTTCAGCCACTTGCTGCTACAATATAAATTTGTCTGTTTGTTTGGGTTTAAAGTCACACCAACACAGTATAGGTTATATGGCGACTTTCCAGATTTACTGGTGAAGGAAGACCTCAGTTGCCCTATCAGGCATGCACGGGCACCTGAGTTCAAAGTTCTTGTCAGGATTCGAACCTACAGTTGGGACAGGCAATGGTTTGAAGTCAACAACCTTAGCCTCTCAGCTGTATGTATGTTGGTACCAGTGGCCATGTCGTTAAACAATGTGAACCTTTGCTCCATCAAAAGATTTAGGACAACCAAAGGTATCTACCAGCCAAATATAAAGGTGTACATGTAAGTCATAAAAATATGGTCAATAACAGAGACAATAGTCAGCCTACATACACAATAATGTATATACAACCTATACCTTGCTGATTTGTCTATCAAGGAGTTAAATTGCTATAATTTGTGGTTAATATCCAGTGGTAGTGCTTAGTCTGTACCTCAACTAGCACAGCTGCACCCTTAGGTAAGTTAGTATATTCTATAGTATAATGAGTTGTAATATGAACAAATATTTTTCCAAAAGTGAAAAATACATTATTAAACTTATTATTATTATTTGTAGATATTCATTCATACATTGAGAGCAGTGGCAGTCTAATCTCTTTCGACAAGAATGTTGACACGATCCCAGAACCAGATCCAATCTCAAGACATATTTGTGGCCTGAAAATAAAAAAGAAACTAGAACTATCACTAAATGCGATTAATACCCCCACAAGTCTGCTTCGGAAATGAGGATGTTACTAGTAACAGAATACCTTGTAAAAGAATTGAAACATAGAGTTATGGTTGTGGGCAATTAAAGATAATTGTGGTTCATGTATGTTGCATTTCCTTTCAATGTGGTTCACCATTGATGAAGTTTAATTGAATTACTCTGTAATAAGTCGAGAAAGACAATGAAAAAGAACAAAGGGCAATAACTCTATAAATACTGAAGATAGAGTTATAGTTCTTGTGCACTACACCTTCCTCTTATTGTGCTTGACCATTGTATGAAGTTGTTTTGAATTCCAACCAGTACGTTTTAAGTTATGCTCCGGACAAGGAAAAGGGCAGTAACTCTGAATTTTGTCAAAATGGAGTTATGGCTCTTGTGCACTGCACTTCCTATTAATGTCCTTGACAACTGTATGAAGTTGTACTGAATTCCAAACAGTAGTTTTCAAGTTATGCTCTGGACAAGGAAAAGTAACAAAGGGCAATAACTCTGTAATTAGTCAAGATGGAGTTATGGTTCTTGTGCACTGCACTTCCCCTTATTGTGCTTGACCATTGTATGAAGTTGTTTTGAATTCCAACCAGTAGTTTTAAAGTCATGCTCTGGACAAGGAAAAGAAACAAAGGGCAGTAACTCTGTAATAAGTCAAGATAGAGTTATGGTTCTTGTGCACTGCACTTCCCCTTATTGTGCTTGACCATTGTATGAAGTTGTTTTGAATTCCAACCAGTAGTTTTAAAGTCATGCTCTGGACAAGGAAAAGAAACAAAGGGCAGTAACTCTGTAATAAGTCAAGATAGAGTTATGGTTCTTGTGCACTGCACTTCCTCTCAATGTGCTGGACCATTGTATGAAGTTATAATGAATTCCAACAATTAGTCTTCAAGTTATGGTCCGGACAAAAGAAAGCAATGGAAAAGTAATAAAGGACAATAACCAGACCTGGGGATGATTACATTGATCAGTAATTGATTTAATTACAATTACTTTCTGATTTTATTGTAATAAATTAAGATTGATTACTCACACTTGTCTCTGTAATCAATTGAATTACAATTACTTTAAGGGAGTAATTGATTGATAATTGATTACATTGAATGTTCATTAGACCACCCTGCTATTAAGACCGTTTTTAAAAAGGTTCTCAAGTCAATGGTTTCATGATCTAGATTTAACCACCTGCTTATTCACCTGTAAGACCACCATATTCAGTCCAAATTTTTGTTTAATTTTAATAGAACAGATAGTTTATTCAGATTTGTACATAGTACATCATCTTGTATATACATATCAATAATTATATATGTCAATGTGAGATACAATAAGAACAGAATTATTTTTGACAGTAATGGTAGTAATTTGAATACATATAAATCAAAACAATTAATCATGTAATAGTTTTTAATGTGACCCAACTATTGAGACCACTGATATTAAAGTCAACACCTATCTAGATCTTAAATTTGTTGCTATGATCTGCTTGAATGCTCTTTATCATGACACTTGATTTCACAAGGTGTGAAAAACTATTATTATTGGGTTATTGTATGAAATAAGGTGAGAAGGTAAATTTAAGAGTGCTACATTGTTGCTTTCAACATATATATTTTTTGAAAAATTAAATTTTTATTTGATTTATGTACATCATATTATAAGTGATACCGTAAAATTAATGTTCAATTTCTTCAGAAATAATGTTTTCCTTTCATCAGATTAAATATCAAAGCATTCTTTTATAGCGTCTTTTATAATGTATTTAATTTTATAGGTACATGCAAATATACATATTATGATATTCAAATATGCATATTGTTCAATAACTCTGTAATTACTTTAGATAGAGTTATGGTTCTTATGCACTGCACTTTCTCTCAATGTGCTTGACCATTGTATGTAGTTATATTGAATTCCAACCATTAGTCTTCACGTTATGGTCCAGACAAAAAAAAGAAGGCAATGGAAAAGCAACAAAGGGCAATAACTCTGTAATTACTTTAGATAGAGTTATGGTTCTTGTGCACTGCACTTCCCCTTATTGTGTTTGACAATTGTATGAAGTTGTTTTGAATTCCAACCAGTAGTTTTCAAGTTATGCCACGGACAAGGAAAAGTAACAAAGGGCAATAACTCTGTAATAAGTCAAGATAGAGTTATGTTTCTTACGCACTGCACTTCCTCTCAATGTGCTTGACCATTGTATGTTGTTATATTGAGTTCCAATCATTAGTCTTCAAGTTATGCTCCGGACAAGGAAAGTGCAACGGACAAAAAAAAGCAATGGAAAAGCAACAAAGGGCAATAACTCTGTAATTACTTTAGATAGAGTTATGGTTCTTGTGCACTGCACTTCCCCTTATTGTGTTTGACAATTGTATGAAGTTGTTTTGAATTCCAACCAGTAGTTTTCAAGTTATGCCCCGGACAAGGAAAAGTAACAAAGGGCAATAACTCTGTAATTAGTCAAGATAGAGTTATGGTTCTTGTGCACTGCACTTCCTCTCAATGTGCTTGACCATTGTATGTAGTTATATTGAATTCCAACCATTAGTTTTCAAGTTATGCTCCGGACAAGGAAAATGCAACGGACGTCTGGACCGACCGACTGACTGACCGACCACCGGGTGACTCCTATATACCCCCCCAAACTTGTTTTGGGGGTATAATGAAGCATGACAGTGATGTTAACATAGTCTGTCAGATATGTTAAACACAAGAGTGATTCATAACACTGATCTTAAAATTCTAGAGAAATGGGAAACGAGTCAGTCAATGGAATGCAATTTACTGATATAAAATGTGTAAAACCTTTAAAAGTATAAAAATATAAGAAATAACAAAATATATACTAAATCATAGTTAATGTAAAAAAGTATACAAAAGGGAAAATACCCAAACCATTATCATATTAAGTATTATTAACATATTTCAATCCAAATGAATAATATAAAAATCATATAAAGTTGGATAATACCGTCACTACAATGGGGCAAGTACGTCTTTATAGAATCGGGATCAACTCCACTCTAAAACTAACTTGAATTCCAACTCCCCCACCAATACACCCATTGACAGTCTCTATGACAGTGAGATAGCAATCGGTTATCTTTACTCGCAATTACACTGATAAGAATAGCCTGTGGTTTGCTAGTTCAGAAACTGTCAATCCGTGTATTATATACAACTATGGGCTATTTACCCCCCCCCCCCCAAAGTGGATATAATGCTGACTGACCCTTTACCTTCTTTATGGGACGGATCGTTTACGATATATTACCATATCAATGTTTCACCGGAATCAAAATATAATTGATATGCCTTGGCCTGTATCTATTATCATTGTTAAATTTGTCAGGGTTTATTATTATCCGAATATTAGAAGATTTCATGTCTATCCGATTACTCTTACACTAGTTTGTAATCATGGAAATTTGTGTCACCTAATTTCTTGTATTTCGTTTATTTCCTTTTCTAAAGCATCCAAAAACAGAAACGAATCTTCTGCCGGCTCGTAAATAAAACTGTAATCTTCGCTTGAAATGTGAGAAATGTCCGGAGTGGACATAATATTTTAGAGGAGTGATGTCCCTTGGTCCAAGAAAGTTAAAGTCAATAATCGGGGCGCAGTCTAAAACGCGGACGCCTTAAGCGGTCAATATAAACATATAGGGAAAACGCTGACGATATAGACAAAGAGGAAAAAAGCGGACGATATAGATATATAGTGTAAAATGACTGAGCATAGTTAAATTCATATTAAAGGCTAATAATTGGCTTTTATAAAGTAATATCTGAAAGGTGTAATTATTATAATAATTAAAAAAGACTTTAGTTTATTTATTTGTTCAAATTCTTAAATTTATGTTTTTTATTTGTTCATGTTAATTGACTTAATAACTTTTAATTAAACAGTACAAAACATGCAACAGTCACGTGCGGAAAACTGAATAAGGGCACAACAAATAAGTTTGAATATATTTGAACACTTTGCATACGCAATTCGCGGACATGATAAACATATAGGGAAAACGCTGACAATATAGACATAGAGGAAAAAAGCGGACGATATAGATATATAGTGTAGATTGACATTCTTTTCAAAATATACAATTTACTATGATTTGTAATTTACTTTTGTTTCTATATTGCACATTAATTGACATATTAGCCGAATCTTCTTTTGTGTACATATATAATTATGAAATAGTGGGCGAATGAGTATATTTTTGAAAATTAACGTTTACCGGTGAAAATACACGTGTTGCAAATTAACTTAAAGCATTACAATTAAGTGTGAATGACTTTGTCACATTATTAAAATTGATACTTTATACCATATTTCATCAAGTCGAAATAGAAAACGCGGACAATATAGACATATAGTGAAAAAGCGGACGATATAGATATAGAGGGAAAACGCTGACGAAATAAATGTATAGAACGGGAGAATAGAAAACTGTTATCTGGCTTCTACCATGTATATAATTAATTTATATCAATTAACTTTCTTTAATTCATAATATTTTTAGTTTTATTTATATTTTATCCATTAAGTAAATAAAAGAAACTTTCTGCTATAAATATCAATCAACTAATTAAAGTATCCACGTGTCACCTGTGTATTTGACTTAATCACGCACCGACACTTGTATATTTCAAGTAATCATACATCTCACCCTTGTACAATTAATGAAGTGGCTACAGAAAATGCGGACAATATAGACATATAGTGAAAAAGCGGACGATATAGATATAGAAGGAAAACGCTGACGAAATAAATGTATAGAACGGGAGAATAGGAAACTGTTATGAATAAAACAAATATCTGGCTTCTACCATGTATATAATTAATTTATATCAATTAACTTTCTTTAATTCATAATATTATTTAGTTTTATTTATATTTTATCCATTAAGTAAATAAAAGAAACTTTCTGCTATAAATACCAATCAACTAATTAAAGTATCCACGTGTCACCTGTGTATTTGACTTAATCACGCACCGACACTTGTATATTTCAAGTAATCATACATCTCACCCTTGTACAATTAATGAAGTGGCTACAGAAAATACTGACAATATAGACATATAGT
Source organism: Ruditapes philippinarum (assembly GCF_026571515.1). NCBI lineage: Eukaryota > Metazoa > Mollusca > Bivalvia > Venerida > Veneridae > Ruditapes > Ruditapes philippinarum. The sequence goes on from NW_026866795.1 coordinate 5,951, forward strand.
GAAAAAGCGGACGATATAGATATAGAAGGAAAACGCTGACGAAATAAATGTATAGAACGGGAGAATAGAAAACTGTTATAAATAAAAAAATATCTGGCTTCTACCATGTATATAATTAATTTACTGGGACAGAGATTTGGGCCTCACGGAAAATGACATAATTGACTTAAAAAATAATAAGAAACTGAATTCAAACCATATGTAAATATAATGTTGCGACAACAAACTATGGGCGAAATAGGTGGGTTGCAGCTAACCGAGAAAGTGCCCGCTTTTAATGAACTAGAAAAAAGATGGTGTTTTAAATCTCCACTCGAACCTGCACAGTCAGTTTCCTATAAACGTGTATTACATTGTCTATTTAATATTGTTGTCTTAAGTAAAAATATTGTTAAAATATGTGATTGTTATATTCTTTATAGCTATATACATAAATTAAGTTGTTACATTGATATTATCATTTGTATGTGTAAAATAAATTCATGTACCGAATGTGTTATATTGCTTAAATAAAATTGCAATGAAGTTCATTCTTTATCTTCGTTTTTATTACTGCACAATATTACTTTACACTATCATTATCTATTTTATTATAATTTTATCTCACACATCATTCTACACTATATCTATAGTGCCCGCTTTTTTACTCTATATCTATATCGTCCGCTTTTTCTCTATATATTTATATTGTCCGCAAAAATAGGGCACATAAAGACAGACAAAAACAATGCCAAAATGAAATACATATCCTTAATTACATATCAGCTGTTGCCAATTTAGTACCATCATTGTAATTCTAAAGACATTCTTTTGATCCATTTGTTTCAAATATTAGTTTTCAATATTTAGAAATTCCGAAAATGTGTCATATAAATATAATATAAAATTCATTGACATTCAATCATAAATTACTTTAATATTTCTCCCAATTTGCTAATTTATTATATTTTTTTTATATATATTAAAGTATAAATCCAATTACAAATCATTTTTATAAACTTCATCAATGCCCAAAATCATCACCAATTAGTCTACACTATATATCTATATCGTCCGCTTTTTTCTTCTTTGTCTATATTGTCAGCGTTTTCCCTATATGTTTATATTGTCCGCTTAAGGCGTCCGCGTTTTAGACAGGCCCAATAATCGGTATTTACGGAATATACGGTACGTTACGAAACAGGACTCGGCTCCGCCCCGGGGGTCATAGGTTTCCTTAAATGTATGTAGTAAAAACTAATGCTAGAGGTTGAAACATTCAATGTCCTTTAGTTTTGGTAATATTTGTAATATCATGACCAGAAATCTACATGTTCGAATTGTAAACACTCAGGTTAACGTTGGATAGTCGTATATATCTTATTCAAGAACCTATTAATTAATTTTGGCTTAATAATTGTTCAAATTTAACATTTACATCAGTAATGCCTATTTACAGGATTCCAGAGCGTGTTCTTTTTATAGACGCTAGTGATTTTGCAGGAGCAGGTATTTTACTAGGTCCACCCAATCAAGTTGCTCATCATGTGTTTAAAGTTGAAGATCAACTTGGAGGGAGGTGAAAGCTTTAGAATTTGCAATCGAAACTTTTCTGATCAGTTATACAATAGGTTCGTTAAAATATACTCTGACAGCCAAAACTTTATTAGAATAGGTAATCAGAGAAGCACAAAAGGTCCTTTACAAACTATTGCTAGATTTTTTTTCGATTTATGTGTTCAGCGCTGTAAATTCTGTTAGAAATGGCATGGGTTCCTGGAATTTTGAAGCAGACGACGCGGGTAAGATTATGATTGGGACGTCTGGGGCGTATCGGAACATACTTTTGAGTTCCTATTGCTAAATAGGGTCCCTTCACAGTCGACTGGTTTGCAAACAAGCATTTGTTTGTTTGTTAGGAATAAGGATCTTTAATAGTTCCCAAGTTTCTGACCCTTTTTTTGTCAATGTACATACTAGAGAGTTTCAAAACTTTACTATAGATTTCATAGAGTATTGTAAACCTAGGCAGATCATGCTAACATAGTGTTTTTTTCTATTTCTCCTTTTAATGGAAACGTTCTCGCATAAAAAATTCGAGATATTTATACGATTTAATACCATTGAAGAGTTTAGAGTAGCTGATTTTTTCCATCAAAATTTATTTTAATGTGCTGCAACTTCTCAATTGATTGAGATAGAGTCAAAGGCTTTTCAGCGTTGGTACAAGTTACATTATGATCGACCTGGGGTCATTTTTAGCCTCTCAAAAGTCCAAACTTTTCTGCGCGATGAGGGGGACTGCCGCCCCGTTCAGACCCCCCC